>NW_026605623.1:0-23550 GCF_945859685.1 Eupeodes corollae | reverse complement strand
ATTTTGAAGTCTTGATCGATTTTGGGGGTTGGGAAGGATCAGGTGATGGTTTTGGGTGTGATTTGATTTTCGTCTAGAACATCAAAAATCCTTCAGGATGCTCCAAAATGACTCATCTATATCTATAATGATAGATCTTGATTAGGAGTATCTTTTTCTAGTACATGTCAAGTATCTATTTTGAAGTCTTGATCGATTTTGGGGGTTGGGAAGGATCAGGTGATGGTTTTGGGTGTGATTTGATTTTCGTCTAGAACATCAAAAATCCTTCAGGATGCTCCAAAATGACTCATCTATATCTATAATGATAGATCTTGATTAGGAGTATCTTTTTCTAGTACATGTCAAGTATCTATTTTGAAGTCTTGATCGATTTTGGGGGTTGGGAAGGATCAGGTGATGGTTTTGGGTGTGATTTGATTTTCGTCTAGAACATCAAAAATCCTTCAGGATGCTCCAAAATGGACTCATCTATATCTATAATGATAGATCTTGATTAGGAGTATCTTTTTCTAGTACATGTCAAGTATCTATTTTGAAGTCTTGATCGATTTTGGGGGTTGGGAAGGATCAGGTGATGGTTTTGGGTGTGATTTGATTTTCGTCTAGAACATCAAAAATCCTTCAGGATGCTCCAAAATGACTCATCTATATCTATAATGATAGATCTTGATTAGGAGTATCTTTTTCTAGTACATGTCAAGTATCTATTTTGAAGTCTTGATCGATTTTGGGGGTTGGGAAGGATCAGGTGATGGTTTTGGGTGTGATTTGATTTTCGTCTAGAACATAAAAAATCCTTCAGGATGCTCCAAAATGACTCATCTATATCTATAATGATAGATCTTGATTAGGAGTATCTTTTTCTAGTACATGTCAAGTATCTATTTTGAAGTCTTGATCGATTTTGGGGGTTGGGAAGGATCAGGTGATGGTTTTGGGTGTGATTTGATTTTCGTCTAGAACAGCAAAAATCCTTCAGGATGCTCCAAAATGACTCATCTATATCTATAATGATAGATCTTGATTAGGAGTATCTTTTTCTAGTACATGTCAAGTATCTATTTTGAAGTCTTGATCGATTTTGGGGGTTGGGAAGGATCAGGTGATGGTTTTGGGTGTGATTTGATTTTCGTCTAGAACATCAAAAATCCTTCAGGATGCTCCAAAATGACTCATCTATATCTATAATGATAGATCTTGATTAGGAGTATCTTTTTCTAGTACATGTCAAGTATCTATGTTGAAGTCTTGATCGATTTTGGGGGTTGGGAAGGATCAGGTGATGGTTTTGGGTGTGATTTGATTTTCGTCTAGAACATCAAAAAATCCTTCAGGATGCTCCAAAATGACTCATCTATATCTATAATGATAGATCTTGATTAGGAGTATCTTTTTCTAGTACATGTCAAGTATCTATTTTAAAGTCTTGATCGATTTTGGGGGTTGGGAAGGATCAGGTGATGGTTTTGGGTGTGATTTGATTTTCGTCTAGAACATCAAAAATCCTTCAGGATGCTCCAAAATGACTCATCTATATCTATAATGATAGATCTTGATTAGGAGTATCTTTTTCTAGTACATGTCAAGTATCTATTTTGAAGTCTTGATCGATTTTGGGGGTTGGGAAGGATCAGGTGATGGTTTTGGGTGTGATTTGATTTTCGTCTAGAACATCAAAAATCCTTCAGGATGCTCCAAAATGACTCATCTATATCTATAATGATAGATCTTGATTAGGAGTATCTTTTTCTAGTACATGTCAAGTATCTATTTTGAAGTCTTGATCGATTTTGGGGGTTGGGAAGGATCAGGTGATGGTTTTGGGTGTGATTTGATTTTCGTCTAGAACATCAAAAATCCTTCAGGATGCTCCAAAATGACTCATCTATATCTATAATGATAGATCTTGATTAGGAGTATCTTTTTCTAGTACATGTCAAGTATCTATTTTGAAGTCTTGATCGATTTTGGGGGTTGGGAAGGATCAGGTGATGGTTTTGGGTGTGATTTGATTTTCGTCTAGAACATCAAAAATCCTTCAGGATGCTCCAAAATGACTCATCTATATCAATAATGATAGATCTTGATTAGGAGTATCTTTTTCTAGTACATGTCAAGTATCTATTTTGAAGTCTTGATCGATTTTGGGGGTTGGGAAGGATCAGGTGATGGTTTTGGGTGTGATTTGATTTTCGTCTAGAACATCAAAAATCCTTCAGGATGCTCCAAAATGACTCATCTATATCTATAATGATAGATCTTGATTAGGAGTATCTTTTCTAGTACATGTCAAGTATCTATTTCGAAGTCTTGATCGATTTTGGGGGTTGGGAAGGATCAGGTGATGGTTTTGGGTGTGATTTGATTTTCGTCTAGAACATCAAAAATCCTTCAGGATGCTCCAAAATGACTCATCTATATCTATAATGATAGATCTTGATTAGGAGTATCTTTTTCTAGTACATGTCAAGTATCTATTTTGAAGTCTTGATCGATTTTGGGGGTTGGGAAGGATCAGGTGATGGTTTTGGGTGTGATTTGATTTTCGTCTAGAACATCAAAAATCCTTCAGGATGCTCCAAAATGACTCATCTATATCTATAATGATAGATCTTGATTAGGAGTATCTTTTTCTAATACATGTCAAGTATCTATTTTAAAGTCTTGATCGATTTTGGGGGTTGGGAAGGATCAGGTGATGGTTTTGGGTGTGATTTGATTTTCGTCTAGAACATCAAAAATCCTTCAGGATGCTCCAAAATGACTCATCTATATCTATAATGATAGATCTTGATTAGGAGTATCTTTTTCTAGTACATGTCAAGTATCTATTTGAAGTCTTGATCGATTTTGGGGGTTGGGAAGGATCAGGTGATGGTTTTGGGTGTGATTTGATTTTCGTCTAGAACATCAAAAATCCTTCAGGATGCTCCAAAATGACTCATCTATATCTATAATGATAGATCTTGATTAGGAGTATCTTTTTCTAGTACATGTCAAGTATCTATTTTGAAGTCTTGATCGATTTTGGGGGTTGGGAAGGATCAGGTGATGGTTTTGGGTGTGATTTGATTTTCGTCTAGAACATCAAAAATCCTTCAGGATGCTCCAAAATGACTCATCTATATCTATAATGATAGATCTTGATTAGGAGTATCTTTTTCTAGTACATGTCAAGTATCTATTTTGAAGTCTTGATCGATTTTGGGGGTTGGGAAGGATCAGGTGATGGTTTTGGGTGTGATTTGATTTTCGTCTAGAACATCAAAAATCCTTCAGGATGCTCCAAAATGACTCATCTATATCAATAATGATAGATCTTGATTAGGAGTATCTTTTTCTAGTACATGTCAAGTATCTATTTTGAAGTCTTGATCGATTTTGGGGGTTGGGAAGGATCAGGTGATGGTTTTGGGTGTGATTTGATTTTCGTCTAGAACATCAAAAATCCTTCAGGATGCTCCAAAATGACTCATCTATATCTATAATGATAGATCTTGATTAGGAGTATCTTTTTCTAGTACATGTCAAGTATCTATTTCGAAGTCTTGATCGATTTTGGGGGTTGGGAAGGATCAGGTGATGGTTTTGGGTGTGATTTGATTTTCGTCTAGAACATCAAAAATCCTTCAGGATGCTCCAAAATGACTCATCTATATCTATAATGATAGATCTTGATTAGGAGTATCTTTTTCTAGTACATGTCAAGTATCTATTTTGAAGTCTTGATCGATTTTGGGGGTTGGGAAGGATCAGGTGATGGTTTTGGGTGTGATTTGATTTTCGTCTAGAACATCAAAAATCCTTCAGGATGCTCCAAAATGACTCATCTATATCTATAATGATAGATCTTGATTAGGAGTATCTTTTTCTAGTACATGTCAAGTATCTATTTTGAAGTCTTGATCGATTTTGGGGGTTGGGAAGGATCAGGTGATGGTTTTGGGTGTGATTTGATTTTCGTCTAGAACATCAAAAATCCTTCAGGATGCTCCAAAATGACTCATCTATATCTATAATGATAGATCTTGATTAGGAGTATCTTTTTCTAGTACATGTCAAGTATCTATTTTGAAGTCTTGATCGATTTTGGGGGTTGGGAAGGATCAGGTGATGGTTTTGGGTGTGATTTGATTTTCGTCTAGAACATCAAAAATCCTTCAGGATGCTCCAAAATGACTCATCTATATCTATAATGATAGATCTTGATTAGGAGTATCTTTTTCTAGTACATGTCAAGTATCTATTTTGAAGTCTTGATCGATTTTGGGGGTTGGGAAGGATCAGGTGATGGTTTTGGGTGTGATTTGATTTTCGTCTAGAACATCAAAAATCCTTCAGGATGCTCCAAAATGACTCATCTATATCTATAATGATAGATCTTGATTAGGAGTATCTTTTTCTAGTACATGTCAAGTATCTATTTTGAAGTCTTGATCGATTTTGGGGGTTGGGAAGGATCAGGTGATGGTTTTGGGTGTGATTTGATTTTCGTCTAGAACATCAAAAATCCTTCAGGATGCTCCAAAATGACTCATCTATATCTATAATGATAGATCTTGATTAGGAGTATCTTTTTCTAGTACATGTCAAGTATCTATTTTGAAGTCTTGATCGATTTTGGGGGTTGGGAAGGATCAGGTGATGGTTTTGGGTGTGATTTGATTTTCGTCTAGAACATCAAAAATCCTTCAGGATGCTCCAAAATGACTCATCTATATCTATAATGATAGATCTTGATTAGGAGTATCTTTTTCTAGTGCATGTCAAGTATCTATTTTGAAGTCTTGATCGATTTTGGGGGTTGGGAAGGATCAGGTGATGGTTTTGGGTGTGATTTGATTTTCGTCTAGAACATCAAAAATCCTTCAGGATGCTCCAAAATGACTCATCTATATCTAAAATGATAGATCTTGATTAGGAGTATCTTTTTCTAGTACATGTCAAGTATCTATTTTGAAGTCTTGATCGATTTTGGGGGTTGGGAAGGATCAGGTGATGGTTTTGGGTGTGATTTGATTTTCGTCTAGAACATCAAAAATCCTTCAGGATGCTCCAAAATGACTCATCTATATCTATAATGATAGATCTTGATTAGGAGTATCTTTTTCTAGTACATGTCAAGTATCTATTTTGAAGTCTTGATCGATTTTGGGGGTTGGGAAGGATCAGGTGATGGTTTTGGGTGTGATTTGATTTTCGTCTAGAACATCAAAAATCCTTCAGGATGCTCCAAAATGACTCATCTATATCTATAATGATAGATCTTGATTAGGAGTATCTTTTTCTAGTACATGTCAAGTATCTATTTTGAAGTCTTGATCGATTTTGGGGGTTGGGAAGGATCAGGTGATGGTTTTGGGTGTGATTTGATTTTCGTCTAGAACATCAAAAATCCTTCAGGATGCTCCAAAATGACTCATCTATATCTATAATGATAGATCTTGATTAGGAGTATCTTTTTCTAGTACATGTCAAGTATCTATTTTGAAGTCTTGATCGATTTTGGGGGTTGGGAAGGATCAGGTGATGGTTTTGGGTGTGATTTGATTTTCGTCTAGAACATCAAAAATCCTTCAGGATGCTCCAAAATGACTCATCTATATCTATAATGATAGATCTTGATTAGGAGTATCTTTTTCTAGTACATGTCAAGTATCTATTTTGAAGTCTTGATCGATTTTGGGGGTTGGGAAGGATCAGGTGATGGTTTTGGGTGTGATTTGATTTTCGTCTAGAACATCAAAAATCCTTCAGGATGCTCCAAAATGACTCATCTATATCTATAATGATAGATCTTGATTAGGAGTATCTTTTTCTAGTACATGTCAAGTATCTATTTTGAAGTCTTGATCGATTTTGGGGGTTGGGAAGGATCAGGTGATGGTTTTGGGTGTGATTTGATTTTCGTCTAGAACATCAAAAATCCTTCAGGATGCTCCAAAATGACTCATCTATATCTATAATGATAGATCTTGATTAGGAGTATCTTTTTCTAGTACATGTCAAGTATCTATTTTAAAGTCTTGATCGATTTTGGGGGTTGGGAAGGATCAGGTGATGGTTTTGGGTGTGATTTGATTTTCGTCTAGAACATCAAAAATCCTTCAGGACGCTCCAAAATGACTCATCTATATCTATAATGATAGATCTTGATTAGGAGTATCTTTTTCAAGTACATGTCAAGTATCTATTTTGAAGTCTTGATCGATTTTGGGGGTTGGGAAGGATCAGGTGATGGTTTTGGGTGTGATTTGATTTTCGTCTAGAACATCAAAAATCCTTCAGGATGCTCCAAAATGACTCATCTATATCTATAATGATAGATCTTGATTAGGAATATCTTTTTCTAGTACATGTCAAGTATCTATTTTGAAGTCTTGATCGATTTTGGGGGTTGGGAAGGATCAGGTGATGGTTTTGGGTGTGATTTGATTTTCGTCTAGAACATCAAAAATCCTTCAGGATGCTCCAAAATGACTCATCTATATCTATAATGATAGATCTTGATTAGGAGTATCTTTTTCTAGTACATGTCAAGTATCTATTTTGAAGTCTTGATCGATTTTGGGGGTTGGGAAGGATCAGGTGATGGTTTTGGGTGTGATTTGATTTTCGTCTAGAACATCAAAAATCCTTCAGGATGCTCCAAAATGACTCATCTATATCTATAATGATAGATCTTGATTAGGAGTATCTTTTTCTAGTACATGTCAAGTATCTATTTTGAAGTCTTGATCGATTTTGGGGGTTGGGAAGGATCAGGTGATGGTTTTGGGTGTGATTTGATTTTCGTCTAGAACATCAAAAATCCTTCAGGATGCTCCAAAATGACTCATCTATATCTATAATGATAGATCTTGATTAGGAGTATCTTTTTCTAGTACATGTCAAGTATCTATTTTGAAGTCTTGATCGATTTTGGGGGTTGGGAAGGATCAGGTGATGGTTTTGGGTGTGATTTGATTTTCGTCTAGAACATCAAAAATCCTTCAGGATGCTCCAAAATGACTCATCTATATCTATAATGATAGATCTTGATTTGGAGTATCTTTTTCTAGTACATGTCAAGTATCTATTTTGAAGTCTTGATCGATTTTGGGGGTTGGGAAGGATCAGGTGATGGTTTTGGGTGTGATTTGATTTTCGTCTAGAACATCAAAAATCCTTCAGGATGCTCCAAAATGACTCATCTATATCTATAATGATAGATCTTGATTAGGAGTATCTTTTTCTAGTACATGTCAAGTATCTATTTTGAAGTCTTGATCGATTTTGGGGGTTGGGAAGGATCAGGTGATGGTTTTGGGTGTGATTTGATTTTCGTCTAGAACATCAAAAATCCTTCAGGATGCTCCAAAATGACTCATCTATATCTATAATGATAGATCTTGATTAGGAGTATCTTTTTCTAGTACATGTCAAGTATCTATTTTGAAGTCTTGATCGATTTTGGGGGTTGGGAAGGATCAGGTGATGGTTTTGGGTGTGATTTGATTTTCGTCTAGAACATCAAAAATCCTTCAGGATGCTCCAAAATGACTCATCTATATCTATAATGATAGATCTTGATTAGGAGTATCTTTTTCTAGTACATGTCAAGTATCTATTTTGAAGTCTTGATCGTTTTTGGGGGTTGGGAAGGATCAGGTGATGGTTTTGGGTGTGATTTGATTTTCGTCTAGAACATCAAAAATCCTTCAGGATGCTCCAAAATGACTCATCTATATCTATAATGATAGATCTTGATTAGGAGTATCTTTTTCTAGTACATGTCAAGTATCTATTTTGAAGTCTTGATCGATTTTGGGGGTTGGGAAGGATCAGGTGATGGTTTTGGGTGTGATTTGATTTTCGTCTAGAACATCAAAAATCCTTCAGGATGCTCCAAAATGACTCATCTATATCTATAATGATAGATCTTGATTAGGTTTTGGGTGTGATTTGATTTTCGTCTAGAACATCAAAAATCCTTCAGGATGCTCCAAAATGACTCATCTATATCTATAATGATAGATCTTGATTAGGAGTATCTTTTTCTAGTACATGTCAAGTATCTATTTTGAAGTCTTGATCGATTTTGGGGGTTGGGAAGGATCAGGTGATGGTTTTGGGTGTGATTTGATTTTCGTCTAGAACATCAAAAATCCTTCAGGATGCTCCAAAATGACTCATCTATATCTATAATGATAGATCTTGATTAGGAGTATCTTTTTCTAGTACATGTCAAGTATCTATTTTGAAGTCTTGATCGATTTTGGGGGTTGGGAAGGATCAGGTGATGGTTTTGGGTGTGATTTGATTTTCGTCTAGAACATCAAAAATCCTTCAGGATGCTCCAAAATGACTCATCTATATCTATAATGATAGATCTTGATTAGGAGTATCTTTTTCTAGTACATGTCAAGTATCTATTTTGAAGTCTTGATCGATTTTGGGGGTTGGGAAGGATCAGGTGATGGTTTTGGGTGTGATTTGATTTTCGTCTAGAACATCAAAAATCCTTCAGGATGCTCCAAAATGACTCATCTATATCTATAATGATAGATCTTGATTAGGAGTATCTTTTTCTAGTACATGTCAAGTATCTATTTTGAAGTCTTGATCGATTTTGGGGGTTGGGAAGGATCAGGTGATGGTTTTGGGTGTGATTTGATTTTCGTCTAGAACATCAAAAATCCTTCAGGATGCTCCAAAATGACTCATCTATATCTATAATGATAGATCTTGATTAGGAGTATCTTTTTCTAGTACATGTCAAGTATCTATTTTGAAGTCTTGATCGATTTTGGGGGTTGGGAAGGATCAGGTGATGGTTTTGGGTGTGATTTGATTTTCGTCTAGAACATCAAAAATCCTTCAGGATGCTCCAAAATGACTCATCTATATCTATAATGATAGATCTTGATTAGGAGTATCTTTTTCTAGTACATGTCAAGTATCTATTTTGAAGTCTTGATCGATTTTGGGGGTTGGGAAGGATCAGGTGATGGTTTTGGGTGTGATTTGATTTTCGTCTAGAACATCAAAAATCCTTCAGGATGCTCCAAAATGACTCATCTATATCTATAATGATAGATCTTGATTAGGAGTATCTTTTTCTAGTACATGTCAAGTATCTATTTTGAAGTCTTGATCGATTTTGGGGGTTGGGAAGGATCAGGTGATGGTTTTGGGTGTGATTTGATTTTCGTCTAGAACATCAAAAATCCTTCAGGATGCTCCAAAATGACTCATCTATATCTATAATGATAGATCTTGATTTGGAGTATCTTTTTCTAGTACATGTCAAGTATCTATTTTGAAGTCTTGATCGATTTTGGGGGTTGGGAAGGATCAGGTGATGGTTTTGGGTGTGATTTGATTTTCGTCTAGAACATCAAAAATCCTTCAGGATGCTCCAAAATGACTCATCTATATCTATAATGATAGATCTTGATTAGGAGTATCTTTTTCTAGTACATGTCAAGTATCTATTTTGAAGTCTTGATCGATTTTGGGGGTTGGGAAGGATCAGGTGATGGTTTTGGGTGTGATTTGATTTTCGTCTAGAACATCAAAAATCCTTCAGGATGCTCCAAAATGACTCATCTATATCTATAATGATAGATCTTGATTAGGAGTATCTTTTTCTAGTACATGTCAAGTATCTATTTTGAAGTCTTGATCGATTTTGGGGGTTGGGAAGGATCAGGTGATGGTTTTGGGTGTGATTTGATTTTCGTCTAGAACATCAAAAATCCTTCAGGATGCTCCAAAATGACTCATCTATATCTATAATGATAGATCTTGATTAGGAGTATCTTTTTCTAGTACATGTCAAGTATCTATTTTGAAGTCTTGATCGATTTTGGGGGTTGGGAAGGATCAGGTGATGGTTTTGGGTGTGATTTGATTTTCGTCTAGAACATCAAAAATCCTTCAGGATGCTCCAAAATGACTCATCTATATCTATAATGATAGATCTTGATTAGGAGTATCTTTTTCTAGTACATGTCAAGTATCTATTTTGAAGTCTTGATCGATTTTGGGGGTTGGGAAGGATCAGGTGATGGTTTTGGGTGTGATTTGATTTTCGTCTAGAACATCAAAAATCCTTCAGGATGCTCCAAAATGACTCATCTATATCTATAATGATAGATCTTGATTAGGAGTATCTTTTTCTAGTACATGTCAAGTATCTATTTTGAAGTCTTGATCGATTTTGGGGGTTGGGAAGGATCAGGTGATGGTTTTGGGTGTGATTTGATTTTCGTCTAGAACATCAAAAATCCTTCAGGATGCTCCAAAATGACTCATCTATATCTATAATGATAGATCTGGATTAGGAGTATCTTTTTCTAGTACATGTCAAGTATCTATTTTGAAGTCTTGATCGATTTTGGGGGTTGGGAAGGATCAGGTGATGGTTTTGGGTGTGATTTGATTTTCGTCTAGAACATCAAAAATCCTTCAGGATGCTCCAAAATGACTCATCTATATCTATAATGATAGATCTTGATTAGGAGTATCTTTTTCTAGTACATGTCAAGTATCTATTTTGAAGTCTTGATCGATTTTGGGGGTTGGGAAGGATCAGGTGATGGTTTTGGGTGTGATTTGATTTTCGTCTAGAACATCAAAAATCCTTCAGGATGCTCCAAAATGACTCATCTATATCTATAATGATAGATCTTGATTAGGAGTATCTTTTTCTAGTACATGTCAAGTATCTATTTTGAAGTCTTGATCGATTTTGGGGGTTGGGAAGGATCAGGTGATGGTTTTGGGTGTGATTTGATTTTCGTCTAGAACATCAAAAATCCTTCAGGATGCTCCAAAATGACTCATCTATATCTATAATGATAGATCTTGATTAGGAGTATCTTTTTCTAGTACATGTCAAGTATCTATTTTGAAGTCTTGATCGATTTTGGGGGTTGGGAAGGATCAGGTGATGGTTTTGGGTGTGATTTGATTTTCGTCTAGAACATCAAAAATCCTTCAGGATGCTCCAAAATGACTCATCTATATCTATAATGATAGATCTTGATTAGGAGTATCTTTTTCTAGTACATGTCAAGTATCTATTTTGAAGTCTTGATCGATTTTGGGGGTTGGGAAGGATCAGGTGATGGTTTTGGGTGTGATTTGATTTTCGTCTAGAACATCAAAAATCCTTCAGGATGCTCCAAAATGACTCATCTATATCTATAATGATAGATCTTGATTAGGAGTATCTTTTTCTAGTACATGTCAAGTATCTATTTTGAAGTCTTGATCGATTTTGGGGGTTGGGAAGGATCAGGTGATGGTTTTGGGTGTGATTTGATTTTCGTCTAGAACATCAAAAATCCTTCAGGATGCTCCAAAATGACTCATCTATATCTATAATGATAGATCTTGATTAGGAGTATCTTTTTCTAGTACATGTCAAGTATCTATTTTGAAGTCTTGATCGATTTTGGGGGTTGGGAAGGATCAGGTGATGGTTTTGGGTGTGATTTGATTTTCGTCTAGAACATCAAAAATCCTTCAGGATGCTCCAAAATGACTCATCTATATCTATAATGATAGATCTTGATTAGGAGTATCTTTTTCTAGTACATGTCAAGTATCTATTTTGAAGTCTTGATCGATTTTGGGGGTTGGGAAGGATCAGGTGATGGTTTTGGGTGTGATTTGATTTTCGTCTAGAACATCAAAAATCCTTCAGGATGCTCCAAAATGACTCATCTATATCTATAATGATAGATCTTGATTAGGAGTATCTTTTTCTAGTACATGTCAAGTATCTATTTTGAAGTCTTGATCGATTTTGGGGGTTGGGAAGGATCAGGTGATGGTTTTGGGTGTGATTTGATTTTCGTCTAGAACATCAAAAATCCTTCAGGATGCTCCAAAATGACTCATCTATATCTATAATGATAGATCTTGATTAGGAGTATCTTTTTCTAGTACATATCAAGTATCTATTTTGAAGTCTTGATCGATTTTGGGGGTTGGGAAGGATCAGGTGATGGTTTTGGGTGTGATTTGATTTTCGTCTAGAACATCAAAAATCCTTCAGAATGCTCCAAAATGACCCATCTATATCTATAATGATAGATCTTGATTAGGAGTATCTTTTTCTAGTACATGTCAAGTATCTATTTTGAAGTCTTGATCGATTTTGGGGGTTGGGAAGGATTAGGTGATGGTTTTGGGTGTGATTTGATTTTCGTCTAGAACATCAAAAATCCTTCAGGATGCTCCAAAATGACTCATCTATATCTATAATGATAGATCTTGATTAGGAGTATCTTTTTCTAGTACATGTCAAGTATCTATTTTGAAGTCTTGATCGATTTTGGGGGTTGGGAAGGATCAGGTGATGGTTTTGGGTGTGATTTGATTTTCGTCTAGAACATCAAAAATCCTTCAGGATGCTCCAAAATGACTCATCTATATCTATAATGATAGATCTTGATTAGGAGTATCTTTTTCTAGTACATGTCAAGTATCTATTTTGAAGTCTTGATCGATTTTGGGGGTTGGGAAGGATCAGGTGATGGTTTTGGGTGTGATTTGATTTTCGTCTAGAACATCAAAAATCCTTCAGGATGCTCCAAAATGACTCATCTATATCTATAATGATAGATCTTGATTAGGAGTATCTTTTTCTAGTACATGTCAAGTATCTATTTTGAAGTCTTGATCGATTTTGGGGGTTGGGAAGGATCAGGTGATGGTTTTGGGTGTGATTTGATTTTCGTTTAGAACATCAAAAATCCTTCAGGATGCTCCAAAATGACTCATCTATATCTATAATGATAGATCTTGATTAGGAGTATCTTTTTCTAGTACATGTCAAGTATCTATTTTGAAGTCTTGATCGATTTTGGGGGTTGGGAAGGATCAGGTGATGGTTTTGGGTGTGATTTGATTTTCGTCTAGAACATCAAAAATCCTTCAGGATGCTCCAAAATGACTCATCTATATCTATAATGATAGATCTAGATTAGGAGTATCTTTTTCTAGTACATGTCAAGTATCTATTTTGAAGTCTTGATCGATTTTGGGGGTTGGGAAGGATCAGGTGATGGTTTTGGGTGTGATTTGATTTTCGTCTAGAACATCAAAAATCCTTCAGGATGCTCCAAAATGACTCATCTATATCTGTAATGATAGATCTTGATTAGGAGTATCTTTTTCTAGTACATGTCAAGTATCTATTTTGAAGTCTTGATCGATTTTGGGGGTTGGGAAGGATCAGGTGATGGTTTTGGGTGTGATTTGATTTTCGTCTAGAACATCAAAAATCCTTCAGGATGCTCCAAAATGACTCATCTATATCTATAATGATAGATCTTGATTAGGAGTATCTTTTTCTAGTACATGTCAAGTATCTATTTTGAAGTCTTGATCGATTTTGGGGGTTGGGAAGGATCAGGTGATGGTTTTGGGTGTGATTTGATTTTCGTCTAGAACATCAAAAATCCTTCAGGATGCTCCAAAATGACTCATCTATATCTATAATGATAGATCTTGATTAGGAGTATCTTTTTCTAGTACATATCAAGTATCTATTTTGAAGTCTTGATCGATTTTGGGGGTTGGGAAGGATCAGGTGATGGTTTTGGGTGTGATTTGATTTTCGTCTAGAACATCAAAAATCCTTCAGAATGCTCCAAAATGACCCATCTATATCTATAATGATAGATCTTGATTAGGAGTATCTTTTTCTAGTACATGTCAAGTATCTATTTTGAAGTCTTGATCGATTTTGGGGGTTGGGAAGGATTAGGTGATGGTTTTGGGTGTGATTTGATTTTCGTCTAGAACATCAAAAATCCTTCAGGATGCTCCAAAATGACTCATCTATATCTATAATGATAGATCTTGATTAGGAGTATCTTTTTCTAGTACATGTCAAGTATCTATTTTGAAGTCTTGATCGATTTTGGGGGTTGGGAAGGATCAGGTGATGGTTTTGGGTGTGATTTGATTTTCGTCTAGAACATCAAAAATCCTTCAGGATGCTCCAAAATGACTCATCTATATCTATAATGATAGATCTTGATTAGGAGTATCTTTTTCTAGTACATGTCAAGTATCTATTTTGAAGTCTTGATCGATTTTGGGGGTTGGGAAGGATCAGGTGATGGTTTTGGGTGTGATTTGATTTTCGTCTAGAACATCAAAAATCCTTCAGGATGCTCCAAAATGACTCATCTATATCTATAATGATAGATCTTGATTAGGAGTATCTTTTTCTAGTACATGTCAAGTATCTATTTTGAAGTCTTGATCGATTTTGGGGGTTGGGAAGGATCAGGTGATGGTTTTGGGTGTGATTTGATTTTCGTTTAGAACATCAAAAATCCTTCAGGATGCTCCAAAATGACTCATCTATATCTATAATGATAGATCTTGATTAGGAGTATCTTTTTCTAGTACATGTCAAGTATCTATTTTGAAGTCTTGATCGATTTTGGGGGTTGGGAAGGATCAGGTGATGGTTTTGGGTGTGATTTGATTTTCGTCTAGAACATCAAAAATCCTTCAGGATGCTCCAAAATGACTCATCTATATCTATAATGATAGATCTAGATTAGGAGTATCTTTTTCTAGTACATGTCAAGTATCTATTTTGAAGTCTTGATCGATTTTGGGGGTTGGGAAGGATCAGGTGATGGTTTTGGGTGTGATTTGATTTTCGTCTAGAACATCAAAAATCCTTCAGGATGCTCCAAAATGACTCATCTATATCTGTAATGATAGATCTTGATTAGGAGTATCTTTTTCTAGTACATGTCAAGTATCTATTTTGAAGTCTTGATCGATTTTGGGGGTTGGGAAGGATCAGGTGATGGTTTTGGGTGTGATTTGATTTTCGTCTAGAACATCAAAAATCCTTCAGGATGCTCCAAAATGACTCATCTATATCTATAATGATAGATCTTGATTAGGAGTATCTTTTTCTAGTACATGTCAAGTATCTATTTTGAAGTCTTGATCGATTTTGGGGGTTGGGAAGGATCAGGTGATGGTTTTGGGTGTGATTTGATTTTCGTCTAGAACATCAAAAATCCTTCAGGATGCTCCAAAATGACTCATCTATATCTATAATGATAGATCTTGATTAGGAGTATCTTTTTCTAGTACATGTCAAGTATCTATTTTGAAGTCTTGATCGATTTTGGGGGTTGGGAAGGATCAGGTGATGGTTTTGGGTGTGATTTGATTTTCGTCTAGAACATCAAAAATCCTTCAGGATGCTCCAAAATGACTCATCTATATCTATAATGATAGATCTTGATTAGGAGTATCTTTTTCTAGTACATGTCAAGTATCTATTTTGAAGTCTTGATCGATTTTGGGGGTTGGGAAGGATCAGGTGATGGTTTTGGGTGTGATTTGATTTTCGTCTAGAACATCAAAAATCCTTCAGGATGCTCCAAAATGACTCATCTATATCTATAATGATAGATCTTGATTAGGAGTATCTTTTTCTAGTACATGTCAAGTATCTATTTTGAAGTCTTGATCGATTTTGGGGGTTGGGAAGGATCAGGTGATGGTTTTGGGTGTGATTTGATTTTCGTCTAGAACATCAAAAATCCTTCAGGATGCTCCAAAATGACTCATCTATATCTATAATGATAGATCTTGATTAGGAGTATCTTTTTCTAGTACATGTCAAGTATCTATTTTGAAGTCTTGATCGATTTTGGGGGTTGGGAAGGATCAGGTGATGGTTTTAGGTGTGATTTGATTTTCGTCTAGAACATCAAAAATCCTTCAGGATGCTCCAAAATGACTCATCTATATCTATAATGATAGATCTTGATTAGGAGTATCTTTTTCTAGTACATGTCAAGTATCTATTTTGAAGTCTTGATCGATTTTGGGGGTTGGGAAGGATCAGGTGATGGTTTTGGGTGTGATTTGATTTTCGTCTAGAACATCAAAAATCCTTCAGGATGCTCCAAAATGACTCATCTATATCTATAATGATAGATCTTGATTAGGAGTATCTTTTTCTAGTACATGTCAAGTATCTATTTTGAAGTCTTGATCGATTTTGGGGGTTGGGAAGGATCAGGTGATGGTTTTGGGTGTGATTTGATTTTCGTCTAGAACATCAAAAATCCTTCAGGATGCTCCAAAATGACTCATCTATATCTATAATGATAGATCTTGATTAGGAGTATCTTTTTCTAGTACATGTCAAGTATCTATTTTGAAGTCTTGATCGATTTTGGGGGTTGGGAAGGATCAGGTGATGGTTTTGGGTGTGATTTGATTTTCGTCTAGAACATCAAAAATCCTTCAGGATGCTCCAAAATGACTCATCTATATCTATAATGATAGATCTTGATTAGGAGTATCTTTTTCTAGTACATGTCAAGTATCTATTTTGAAGTCTTGATCGATTTTGGGGGTTGGGAAGGATCAGGTGATGGTTTTGGGTGTGATTTGATTTTCGTCTAGAACATCAAAAATCCTTCAGGATGCTCCAAAATGACTCATCTATATCTATAATGATAGATCTTGATTAGGAGTATCTTTTTCTAGTACATGTCAAGTATCTATTTTGAAGTCTTGATCGATTTTGGGGGTTGGGAAGGATCAGGTGATGGTTTTGGGTGTGATTTGATTTTCGTCTAGAACATCAAAAATCCTGCAGGATGCTCCAAAATGACTCATCTATATCTATAATGATAGATCTTGATTAGGAGTATCTTTTTCTAGTACATGTCAAGTATCTATTTTGAAGTCTTGATCGATTTTGGGGGTTGGGAAGGATCAGGTGATGGTTTTGGGTGTGATTTGATTTTCGTCTAGAACATCAAAAATCCTTCAGGATGCTCCAAAATGACTCATCTATATCTATAATGATAGATCTTGATTAGGAGTATCTTTTTCTAGTACATGTCAAGTATCTATTTTGAAGTCTTGATCGATATTGGGGGTTGGGAAGGATCAGGTGATGGTTTTGGGTGTGATTTGATTTTCGTCTAGAACATCAAAAATCCTTCAGGATGCTCCAAAATGACTCATCTATATCTATAATGATAGATCTTGATTAGGAGTATCTTTTTCTAGTACATGTCAAGTATCTATTTTGAAGTCTTGATCGATTTTGGGGGTTGGGAAGGATCAGGTGATGGTTTTGGGTGTGATTTGATTTTCGTCTAGAACATCAAAAATCCTTCAGGATGCTCCAAAATGACTCATCTATATCTATAATGATAGATCTTGATTAGGAGTATCTTTTTCTAGTACATGTCAAGTATCTATTTTGAAGTCTTGATCGATTTTGGGGGTTGGGAAGGATCAGGTGATGGTTTTGGGTGTGATTTGATTTTCGTCTAGAACATCAAAAATCCTTCAGGATGCTCCAAAATGACTCATCTATATCTATAATGATAGATCTTGATTAGGAGTATCTTTTTCTAGTACATGTCAAGTATCTATTTTGAAGTCTTGATCGATTTTGGGGGTTGGGAAGGATCAGGTGATGGTTTTGGGTGTGATTTGATTTTCGTCTAGAACATCAAAAATCCTTCAGGATGCTCCAAAATGACTCATCTATATCTATAATGATAGATCTTGATTAGGAATATCTTTTTCTAGTACATGTCAAGTATCTATTTTGAAGTCTTGATCGATTTTGGGGGTTGGGAAGGATCAGGTGATGGTTTTGGGTGTGATTTGATTTTCGTCTAGAACATCAAAAATCCTTCAGGATGCTCCAAAATGACTCATCTATATCTATAATGATAGATCTTGATTAGGAGTATCTTTTTCTAGTACATGTCAAGTATCTATTTTGAAGTCTTGATCGATTTTGGGGGTTGGGAAGGATCAGGTGATGGTTTTGGGTGTGATTTGATTTTCGTCTAGAACATCAAAAATCCTTCAGGATGCTCCAAAATGACTCATCTATATCTATAATGATAGATCTTGATTAGGAGTATCATTTTCTAGTACATGTCAAGTATCTATTTTGAAGTCTTGATCGATTTTGGGGGTTGGGAAGGATCAGGTGATGGTTTTGGGTGTGATTTGATTTTCGTCTAGAACATCAAAAATCCTTCAGGATGCTCCAAAATGACTCATCTATATCTATAATGATAGATCTTGATTAGGAGTATCTTTTTCTAGTACATGTCAAGTATCTATTTTGAAGTCTTGATCGATTTTGGGGGTTGGGAAGGATCAGGTGATGGTTTTGGGTGTGATTTGATTTTCGTCTAGAACATCAAAAATCCTTCAGGATGCTCCAAAATGACTCATCTATATCTATAATGATAGATCTTGATTAGGAGTATCTTTCTCTAGTACATGTCAAGTATCTATTTTGAAGTCTTGATCGATTTTGGGGGTTGGGAAGGATCAGGTGATGGTTTTGGGTGTGATTTGATTTTCGTCTAGAACATCAAAAATCCTTCAGGATGCTCCAAAATGACTCATCTATATCTATAATGATAGATCTTCATTAGGAGTATCTTTTTCTAGTACATGTCAAGTATCTATTTTGAAGTTTTGATCGATTTTGGGGGTTGGGAAGGATCAGGTGATGGTTTTGGGTGTGATTTGATTTTCGTCTAGAACATCAAAAATCCTTCAGGATGCTCCAAAATGACTCATCTATATCTATAATGATAGATCTTGATTAGGAGTATCTTTTTCTAGTACATGTCAAGTATCTATTTTGAAGTCTTGATCGATTTTGGGGGTTGGGAAGGATCAGGTGATGGTTTTGGGTGTGATTTGATTTTCGTCTAGAACATCAAAAATCCTTCAGGATGCTCCAAAATGACTCATCTATATCTATAATGATAGATCTTGATTAGGAGTATCTTTTTCTAGTACATGTCAAGTATCTATTTTGAAGTCTTGATCGATTTTGGGGGTTGGGAAGGATCAGGTGATGGTTTTGGGTGTGATTTGATTTTCGTCTAGAACATCAAAAATCCTTCAGGATGCTCCAAAATGATTCATCTATATCTATAATGATAGATCTTGATTAGGAGTATCTTTTTCTAGTACATGTCAAGTATCTATTTTGAAGTCTTGATCGATTTTGGGGGTTGGGAAGGATCAGGTGATGGTTTTGGGTGTGATTTGATTTTCGTCTAGAACATCAAAAATCCTTCAGGATGCTCCAAAATGACTCATCTATATCTATAATGATAGATCTTGATTAGGAGTATCTTTTTCTAGTACATGTCAAGTATCTATTTTGAAGTCTTGATCGATTTTGGGGGTTGGGAAGGATCAGGTGATGGTTTTGGGTGTGATTTGATTTTCGTCTAGAACATCAAAAATCCTTCAGGATGCTCCAAAATGACTCATCTATATCTATAATGATAGATCTTGATTAGGAGTATCTTTTTCTAGTACATGTCAAGTATCTATTTTGAAGTCTTGATCGATTTTGGGGGTTGGGAAGGATCAGGTGATGGTTTTGGGTGTGATTTGATTTTCGTCTAGAACATCAAAAATCCTTCAGGATGCTCCAAAATGACTCATCTATATCTATAATGATAGATCTTGATTAGGAGTATCTTTTTCTAGTACATGTCAAGTATCTATTTTGAAGTCTTGATCGATTTTGGGGGTTGGGAAGGATCAGGTGATGGTTTTGGGTGTGATTTGATTTTCGTCTAGAACATCAAAAATCCTTCAGGATGCTCCAAAGTGACTCATCTATATCTATAATGATAGATCTTGATTAGGAGTATCTTTTTCTAGTACATGTCAAGTATCTATTTTGAAGTCTTGATCGATTTTGGGGGTTGGGAAGGATCAGGTGATGGTTTTGGGTGTGATTTGATTTTCGTCTAGAACATCAAAAATCCTTCAGGATGCTCCAAAATGACTCATCTATATCTATAATGATAGATCTTGATTAGGAGTATCTTTTTCTAGTACATGTCAAGTATCTATTTTGAAGTCTTGATCGATTTTGGGGGTTGGGAAGGATCAGGTGATGGTTTTGGGTGTGATTTGATTTTCGTCTAGAACATCAAAAATCCTTCAGGATGCTCCAAAATGACTCATCTATATCTATAATGATAGATCTTGATTAGGAGTATCTTTTTCTAGTACATGTCAAGTATCTATTTTGAAGTCTTGATCGATTTTGGGGGTTGGGAAGGATCAGGTGATGGTTTTGGGTGTGATTTGATTTTCGTCTAGAACATCAAAAATCCTTCAGGATGCTCCAAAATGACTCATCTATATCTATAATGATAGATCTTGATTAGGAGTATCTTTTTCTAGTACATGTCAAGTATCTATTTTGAAGTCTTGATCGATTTTGGGGGTTGGGAAGGATCAGGTGATGGTTTTGGGTGTGATTTGATTTTCGTCTAGAACATCAAAAATCCTTCAGGATGCTCCAAAATGACTCATCTATATCTATAATGATAGATCTTGATTAGGAGTATCTTTTTCTAGTACATGTCAAGTATCTATTTTGAAGTCTTGATCGATTTTGGGGGTTGGGAAGGATCAGGTGATGGTTTTGGGTGTGATTTGATTTTCGTCTAGAACATCAAAAATCCTTCAGGATGCTCCAAAATGACTCATCTATATCTATAATGATAGATCTTGATTAGGAGTATCTTTTTCTAGTACATGTCAAGTATCTATTTTGAAGTCTTGATCGATTTTGGGGGTTGGGAAGGATCAGGTGATGGTTTTGGGTGTGATTTGATTTTCGTCTAGAACATCAAAAATCCTTCAGGATGCTCCAAAATGACTCATCTATATCTATAATGATAGATCTTGATTAGGAGTATCTTTTTCTAGTACATGTCAAGTATCTATTTTGAAGTCTTGATCGATTTTGGGGGTTGGGAAGGATCAGGTGATGGTTTTGGGTGTGATTTGATTTTCGTCTAGAACATCAAAAATCCTTCAGGATGCTCCAAAATGACTCATCTATATCTATAATGATAGATCTTGATTAGGAGTATCTTTTTCTAGTACATGTCAAGTATCTATTTTGAAGTCTTGATCGATTTTGGGGGTTGGGAAGGATCAGGTGATGGTTTTGGGTGTGATTTGATTTTCGTCTAGAACATCAAAAATCCTTCAGGATGCTCCAAAATGATTCATCTATATCTATAATGATAGATCTTGATTAGGAGTATCTTTTTCTAGTACATGTCAAGTATCTATTTTGAAGTCTTGATCGATTTTGGGGGTTGGGAAGGATCAGGTGATGGTTTTGGGTGTGATTTGATTTTCGTCTAGAACATCAAAAATCCTTCAGGATGCTCCAAAATGACTCATCTATATCTATAATGATAGATCTTGATTAGGAGTATCTTTTTCTAGTACATGTCAAGTATCTATTTTGAAGTCTTGATCGATTTTGGGGGTTGGGAAGGATCAGGTGATGGTTTTGGGTGTGATTTGATTTTCGTCTAGAACATCAAAAATCCTTCAGGATGCTCCAAAGTGACTCATCTATATCTATAATGATAGATCTTGATTAGGAGTATCTTTTTCTAGTACATGTCAAGTATCTATTTTGAAGTCTTGATCGATTTTGGGGGTTTGGAAGGATCAGGTGATGGTTTTGGGTGTGATTTGATTTTCGTCTAGAACATCAAAAATCCTTCAGGATGCTCCAAAATGACTCATCTATATCTATAATGATAGATCTTGATTAGGAGTATCTTTTTCTAGTACATGTCAAGTATCTATTTTGAAGTCTTGATCGATTTTGGGGGTTGGGAAGGATCAGGTGATGGTTTTGGGTGTGATTTGATTTTCGTCTAGAACATCAAAAATCCTTCAGGATGCTCCAAAATGACTCATCTATATCTATAATGATAGATCTTGATTAGGAGTATCTTTTTCTAGTACATGTCAAGTATCTATTTTGAAGTCTTGATCGATTTTGGGGGTTGGGAAAGATCAGGTGATGGTTTTGGGTGTGATTTGATTTTCGTCTAGAACATCAAAAATCCTTCAGGATGCTCCAAAATGACTCATCTATATCTATAATGATAGATCTTGATTAGGAGTATCTTTTTCTAGTACATGTCAAGTATCTATTTTGAAGTCTTGATCGATTTTGGGGGTTGGGAAGGATCAGGTGATGGTTTTGGGTGTGATTTGATTTTCGTCTAGAACATCAAAAATCCTTCAGGATGCTCCAAAATGACTCATCTATATCTATAATGATAGATCTTGATTAGGAGTATCTTTTTCTAGTACATGTCAATTATCTATTTTGAAGTCTTGATCGATTTTGGGGGTTGGGAAGGATCAGGTGATGGTTTTGGGTGTGATTTGATTTTCGTCTAGAACATCAAAAATCCTTCAGGATGCTCCAAAATGACTCATCTATATCTATAATGATAGATCTTGATTAGGAGTATCTTTTTCTAGTACATGTCAAGTATCTATTTTGAAGTCTTGATCGATTTTGGGGGTTGGGAAGGATCAGGTGATGGTTTTGGGTGTGATTTGATTTTCGTCTAGAACATCAAAAATCCTTCAGGATGCTCCAAAATGACTCATCTATATCTATAATGATAGATCTTGATTAGGAGTATCTTTTTCTAGTACATGTCAAGTATCTATTTTGAAGTCTTGATCGATTTTGGGGGTTGGGAAGGATCAGGTGATGGTTTTGGGTGTGATTTGATTTTCGTCTAGAACATCAAAAATCCTTCAGGATGCTCCAAAATGACTCATCTATATCTATAATGATAGATCTTGATTAGGAGTATCTTTTTCTAGTACATGTCAAGTATCTATTTTGAAGTCTTGATCGATTTTGGGGGTTGGGAAGGATCAGGTGATGGTTTTGGGTGTGATTTGATTTTCGTCTAGAACATCAAAAATCCTTCAGGATGCTCCAAAATGATTCATCTATATCTATAATGATAGATCTTGATTAGGAGTATCTTTTTCTAGTACATGTCAAGTATCTATTTTGAAGTCTTGATCGATTTTGGGGGTTGGGAAGGATCAGGTGATGGTTTTGGGTGTGATTTGATTTTCGTCTAGAACATCAAAAATCCTTCAGGATGCTCCAAAATGACTCATCTATATCTATAATGATAGATCTTGATTAGGAGTATCTTTTTCTAGTACATGTCAAGTATCTATTTTGAAGTCTTGATCGATTTTGGGGGTTGGGAAGGATCAGGTGATGGTTTTGGGTGTGATTTGATTTTCGTCTAGAACATCAAAAATCCTTCAGGATGCTCCAAAATGACTCATCTATATCTATAATGATAGATCTTGATTAGGAGTATCTTTTTCTAGTACATGTCAAGTATCTATTTTGAAGTCTTGATCGATTTTGGGGGTTGGGAAGGATCAGGTGATGGTTTTGGGTGTGATTTGATTTTCGTCTAGAACATCAAAAATCCTTTAGGATGCTCCAAAATGACTCATCTATATCTATAATGATAGATCTTGATTAGGAGTATCTTTTTCTAGTACATGTCAAGTATCTATTTTGAAGTCTTGATCGATTTTGGGGGTTGGGAAGGATCAGGTGATGGTTTTGGGTGTGATTTGATTTTCGTCTAGAACATCAAAAAT
>NW_026605622.1:0-52347 GCF_945859685.1 Eupeodes corollae | reverse complement strand
AAACCATCACCTGATCCTTCCCAACCCCCAAAATCGATCAAGACTTCAAAATAGATACTTGACATGTACTAGAAAAAGATACTCCTAATCAAGATCTATCATTATAGATATAGATGAGTCATTTTGGAGCATCCTGAAGGATTTTTGATGTTCTAGACGAAAATCAAATCACACCCAAAACCATCACCTGATCCTTCCCAACCCCCAAAATCGATCAAGACTTCAAAATAGATACTTGACATGTACTAGAAAAAGATACTCCTAATCAAGATCTATCATTATAGATATAGATGAGTCATTTTGGAGCATTCTGAAGGATTTTTGATGTTCTAGACGAAAATCAAATCACACCCAAAACCATCACCTGATCCTTCCCAACCCCCAAAATCGATCAAGACTTCAAAATAGATACTTGACATGTACTAGAAAAAGATACTCCTAATCAAGATCTATCATTATAGATATAGATGAGTCATTTTGGAGCATCCTGAAGGATTTTTGATGTTCTAGACGAAAATCAAATCACACCCAAAACCATCACCTGATCCTTCCCAACCCCCAAAATCGATCAAGACTTCAAAATAGATACTTGACATGTACTAGAAAAAGATACTCCTAATCAAGATCTATCATTATAGATATAGATGAGTCATTTTGGAGCATCCTGAAGGATTTTTGATGTTCTAGACGAAAATCAAATCACACCCAAAACCATCACCTGATCCTTCCCAACCCCCAAAATCGATCAAGACTTCAAAATAGATACTTGACATGTACTAGAAAAAGATACTCCTAATCAAGATCTATCATTATAGATATAGATGAGTCATTTTGGAGCATCCTGAAGGATTTTTGATGTTCTAGACGAAAATCAAATCACACCCAAAACCATCACCTGATCCTTCCCAACCCCCAAAATCGATCAAGACTTCAAAATAGATACTTGACATGTACTAGAAAAAGATACTCCTAATCAAGATCTATCATTATAGATATAGATGAGTCATTTTGGAGCATCCTGAAGGATTTTTGATGTTCTAGACGAAAATCAAATCACACCCAAAACCATCACCTGATCCTTCCCAACCCCCAAAATCGATCAAGACTTCAAAATAGATACTTGACATGTACTAGAAAAAGATACTCCTAATCAAGATCTATTATTATAGATACAGATGAGTCATTTTGGAGCATCCTGAAGAATTTTTGATGTTCTAGACGAAAATCAAATCACAACCAAAACCATCACCTGATCCTTCCCAACCCCCAAAATCGATCAAGACTTCAAAATAGATACTTGACATGTACTAGAAAAAGATACTCCTAATCAAGATCTATCATTATAGATATAGATGAGTCATTTTGGAGCATCCTGAAGGATTTTTGATGTTCTAGACGAAAATCAAATCACACCCAAAACCATCACCTGATCCTTCCCAACCCCCAAAATCGATCAAGACTTCAAAATAGATACTTGACATGTACTAGAAAAAGATACTCCTAATCAAGATCTATCATTATAGATATAGATGAGTCATTTTGGAGCATCCTGAAGGATTTTTGATGTTCTAGACGAAAATCAAATCACACCCAAAACCATCACCTGATCCTTCCCAACCCCCAAAATCGATCAAGACTTCAAAATAGATACTTGACATGTACTAGAAAAAGATACTCCTAATCAAGATCTATCATTATAGATATAGATGAGTCATTTTGGAGCATCCTGAAGGATTTTTGATGTTCTAGACGAAAATCAAATCACACCCAAAACCACCACCTGATCCTTCCCAACCCCCAAAATCGATCAAGACTTCAAAATAGATACTTGACATGTACTAGAAAAAGATACTCCTAATCAAGATCTATCATTATAGGTATAGATGAGTCATTTTGGAGCATCCTGAAGGATTTTTGATGTTCTAGACGAAAATCAAATCACACCCAAAACCATCACCTGATCCTTCCCAACCCCCAAAATCGATCAAGACTTCAAAATAGATACTTGACATGTACTAGAAAAAGATACTCCTAATCAAGATCTATCATTATAGATATAGATGAGTCATTTTGGAGCATCCTGAAGGATTTTTGATGTTCTAGATGAAAATCAAATCACACCCAAAACCATCACCTGATCCTTCCCAACCCCCAAAATCGATCAAGACTTCAAAATAGATACTTGACATGTACTAGAAAAAGATACTCCTAATCAAGATCTATCATTATAGATATAGATGAGTCATTTTGGAGCATCCTGAAGGATTTTTGATGTTCTAGACGAAAATCAAATCACACCCAAAACCATCACCTGATCCTTCCCAACCCCCAAAATCGATCAAGACTTCAAAATAGATACTTGACATGTACTAGAAAAAGATACTCCTAATCAAGATCTATCATTATAGATATAGATGAGTCATTTTGGAGCATCCTGAAGGATTTTTGATGTTCTAGACGAAAATCAAATCACACCCAAAACCATCACCTGATCCTTCCCAACCCCCAAAATCGATCAAGACTTCAAAATAGATACTTGACATGTACTAGAAAAAGATACTCCTAATCAAGATCTATCATTATAGATATAGATGAGTCATTTTGGAGCATCCTGAAGGATTTTTGATGTTCTAGACGAAAATCAAATCACACCCAAAACCATCACCTGATCCTTCCCAACCCCCAAAATCGATCAAGACTTCAAAATAGATACTTGACATGTACAAAATAGATACTTGACATGTAAAAGATACTCCTAATCAAGATCTATCATTATAGATTTAGATGAGTCATTTTGGAGCATCCTGAAGGATTTTTGATGTTCTAGACGAAAATCAAATCACACCCAAAACCATCACCTGATCCTTCCCAACCCCCAAAATCGCTCAAGACTTCAAAATAGATACTTGACATGTACTAGAAAAAGATACTCCTAATCAAGATCTATCATTATAGATATAGATGAGTCATTTTGGAGCATCCTGAAGGATTTTTGATGTTCTAGACGAAAATCAAATCACACCCAAAACCATCACCTGATCCTTCCCAACCCCCAAAATCGATCAAGACTTCAAAATAGATACTTGACATGTACTAGAAAAAGATACTCCTAATCAAGATCTATCATTATAGATATAGATGAGTCATTTTGGAGCATCCTGAAGGATTTTTGATGTTCTAGACGAAAATCAAATCACACCCAAAACCATCACCTGATCCTTCCCAACCCCCAAAATCGATCAAGACTTCAAAATAGATACTTGACATGTACTAGAAAAAGATACTCCTAATCAAGATCTATCATTATAGATATAGATGAGTCATTTTGGAGCATCCTGAAGGATTTTTGATGTTCTAGACGAAAATCAAATCACACCCAAAACCATCATCTGATCCTTCCCAACCCCCAAAATCGATCAAGACTTCAAAATAGATACTTGACATGTACAAAATAGATACTTGACATGTAAAAGATACTCCTAATCAAGATCTATCATTATAGATTTAGATGAGTCATTTTGGAGCATCCTGAAGGATTTTTGATGTTCTAGACGAAAATCAAATCACACCCAAAACCATCACCTGATCCTTCCCAACCCCCAAAATCGCTCAAGACTTCAAAATAGATACTTGACATGTACTAGAAAAAGATACTCCTAATCAAGATCTATCATTATAGATATAGATGAGTCATTTTGGAGCATCCTGAAGGATTTTTGATGTTCTAGACGAAAATCAAATCACACCCAAAACCATCACCTGATCCTTCCCAACCCCCAAAATCGATCAAGACTTCAAAATAGATACTTGACATGTACTAGAAAAAGATACTCCTAATCAAGATCTATCATTATAGATATAGATGAGTCATTTTGGAGCATCCTGAAGGATTTTTGATGTTCTAGACGAAAATCAAATCACACCCAAAACCATCACCTGATCCTTCCCAACCCCCAAAATCGATCAAGACTTCAAAATAGATACTTGACATGTACTAGAAAAAGATACTCCTAATCAAGATCTATCATTATAGATATAGATGAGTCATTTTGGAGCATCCTGAAGGATTTTTGATGTTCTAGACGAAAATCAAATCACACCCAAAACCATCATCTGATCCTTCCCAACCCCCAAAATCGATCAAGACTTCAAAATAGATACTTGACATGTACTAGAAAAAGATACTCCTAATCAAGATCTATCATTATAGATATAGATGAGTCATTTTGGAGCATCCTGAAGGATTTTTGATGTTCTAGACGAAAATCAAATCACACCCAAAACCATCACCTGATCCTTCCCAACCCCCAAAATCGATCAAGACTTCAAAATAGATACTTGACATGTACTAGAAAAAGATACTCCTAATCAAGATCTATCATTATAGATATAGATGAGTCATTTTGGAGCATCCTGAAGGATTTTTGATGTTCTAGACGAAAATCAAATCACACCCAAAACCATCACCTGATCCTTCCCAACCCCCAAAATCGATCAAGACTTCAAAATAGATACTTGACATGTACTAGAAAAAGATACTCCTAATCAAGATCTATCATTATAGATATAGATGAGTCATTTTGGAGCATCCTGAAGGATTTTTGATGTTCTAGACGAAAATAAAATCACACCCAAAACCATCACCTGATCCTTCCCAACCCCCAAAATCGATCAAGACTTCAAAATAGATACTTGACATGTACTAGAAAAAGATACTCCTAATCAAGATCTATCATTATAGATATAGATGAGTCATTTTGGAGCATCCTGAAGGATTTTTGATGTTCTAGACGAAAATCAAATCACACCCAAAACCATCACCTGATCCTTCCCAACCCCCAAAATCGATCAAGACTTCAAAATAGATACTTGACATGTACTAGAAAAAGATACTCCTAATCAAGATCTATCATTATAGATATAGATGAGTCATTTTGGAGCATCCTGAAGGATTTTTGATGTTCTAGACGAAAATCAAATCACACCCAAAACCATCACCTGATCCTTCCCAACCCCCAAAATCGATCAAGACTTCAAAATAGATACTTGACATGTACTAGAAAAAGATACTCCTAATCAAGATCTATCATTATAGATATAGATGAGTCATTTTGGAGCATCCTGAAGGATTTTTGATGTTCTAGACGAAAATCAAATCACACCCAAAACCATCACCTGATCCTTCCCAACCCCCAAAATCGATCAAGACTTCAAAATAGATACTTGACATGTACTAGAAAAAGATACTCCTAATCAAGATATATCATTATAGATATAGATGAGTCATTTTGGAGCATCCTGAAGGATTTTTGATGTTCTAGACGAAAATCAAATCACACCCAAAACCATCACCTGATCCTTCCCAACCCCCAAAATCGATCAAGACTTCAAAATAGATACTTGACATGTACTAGAAAAAGATACTCCTAATCAAGATCTATCATTATAGATATAGATGAGTCATTTTGGAGCATCCTGAAGGATTTTTGATGTTCTAGACGAAAATCAAATCACACCCAAAACCATCACCTGATCCTTCCCAACCCCCAAAATCGATCAAGACTTCAAAATAGATACATGACATGTACTAGAAAAAGATACTCCTAATCAAGATCTATCATTATAGATATAGATGAGTCATTTTGGAGCATCCTGAAGGATTTTTGATGTTCTAGACGAAAATCAAATCACACCCAAAACCATCACCTGATCCTTCCCAACCCCCAAAATCGATCAAGACTTCAAAATAGATACTTGACATGTACTAGAAAAAGATACTCCTAATCAAGATCTATCATTATAGATATAGATGAGTCATTTTGGAGCATCCTGAAGGATTTTTGATGTTCTAGACGAAAATCAAATCACACCCAAAACCATCACCTGATCCTTCCCAACCCCCAAAATCGATCAAGACTTCAAAATAGATACTTGACATGTACTAGAAAAAGATACTCCTAATCAAGATCTATCATTATAGATATAGATGAGTCATTTTGGAGCATCCTGAAGGATTTTTGATGTTCTAGACGAAAATCAAATCACACCCAAAACCATCACCTTATCCTTCCCAACCCCCAAAATCGATCAAAACTTCAAAATAGATACTTGACATGTACTAGAAAAAGATACTCCTAATCAAGATCTATCATTATAGATATAGATGAGTCATTTTGGAGCATACTGAAGGATTTTTGATGTTCTAGACGAAAATCAAGTCACACCCAAAACCATCACCTGATCCTTCCCAACCCCCAAAATCGATCAAGACTTCAAAATAGATACTTGACATGTACTAGAAAAAGATACTCCTAATCAAGATCTATCATTATAGATATAGATGAGTCATTTTGGAGCATCCTGAAGGATTTTTGATGTTCTAGATGAAAATCAAATCACACCCAAAACCATCACCTGATCCTTCCCAACCCCCAAAATCGATCAAGACTTCAAAATAGATACTTGACATGTACTAGAAAAAGATACTCCTAATCAAGATCTATCATTATAGATATAGATGAGTCATTTTGGAGCATCCTGAAGGATTTTTGATGTTCTAGAAGAAAATCAAATTACACCCAAAACCATCACCTGATACTTCCCAACCCCCAAAATCGATCAAGACTTCAAAATAGATACTTGACATGTACTAGAAAAGATACTCCTAATCAATATCTATCATTATAGATATAAATGAGTCATTTTGGAGCATCCTGAAGGATTTTTGATGTTCTAGACGAAAATCAAATCACACCCAAAACCATCACCTGATCCTTCCCAACCCCCAAAATCGATCAAGACTTCAAAATAGATACTTGACATGTACTAGAAAAAGATACTCCTAATCAAGATCTATCATTATAGATATAGATGAGTCATTTTGGAGCATCCTGAAGGATTTTTGATGTTCTAGACGAAAATCAAATCACACCCAAAACCATCACCTGATCCTTCCCAACCCCCAAAATCGATCAAGACTTCAAAATAGATACTTGACATGTACTAGAAAAAGATACTCCTAATCAAGATCTATCATTATAGATATAGATGAGTCATTTTGGAGCATCCTGAAGGATTTTTGATGTTCTAGACGAAAATCAAATCACACGCAAAACCATCACCTGATCCTTCCCAACCCCCAAAATCGATCAAGACTTCAAAATAGATACTTGACATGTACTAGAAAAAGATACTCCTAATCAAGATCTATCATTATAGATATAGATGAGTCATTTTGGAGCATCCTGAAGGATTTTTGATGTTCTAGACGAAAATCAAATCACACCCAAAACCATCACCTGATCCTTCCCAACCCCCAAAATCGATCAAGACTTCAAAATAGATACTTGACATGTACTAGAAAAAGATACTCCTAATCAAGATCTATCATTATAGATATAGATGAGTCATTTTGGAGCATCCTGAAGGATTTTTGATGTTCTAGACGAAAATCAAATCACACCCAAAACCATCACCTGATCCTTCCCAACCCCCAAAATCGATCAAGACTTCAAAATAGATACTTGACATGTACTAGAAAAAGATACTCCTAATCAAGATCTATCATTATAGATATAGATGAGTCATTTTGGAGCATCCTGAAGGATTTTTGATGTTCTAGACGAAAATCAAATTACACCCAAAACCATCACCTGATCCTTCCCAACCCCCAAAATCGATCAAGACTTCAAAATAGATACTTGACATGTACTAGAAAAAGATACTCCTAATCAAGATCTATCATTATAGATATAGATGAGTCATTTTGGAGCATCCTGAAGGATTTTTGATGTTCTAGACGAAAATCAAATCACACCCAAAACCATCACCTGATCCTTCCCAACCCCCAAAATCGATCAAGACTTCAAAATAGATACTTGACATGTACTAGAAAAAGATACTCCTAATCAAGATCTATCATTATAGATATAGATGAGTCATTTTGGAGCATCCTGAAGGATTTTTGATGTTCTAGACGAAAATCAAATCACACCCAAAACCATCACCTGATCCTTCCCAACCCCCAAAATCGATCAAGACTTCAAAATAGATACTTGACATGTACTAGAAAAAGATACTCCTAATCAAGATCTATCATTATAGATATAGATGAGTCATTTTGGAGCATCCTGAAGGATTTTTGATGTTCTAGACGAAAATCAAATCACACCCAAAACCATCACCTGATCCTTCCCAACCCCCAAAATCGATCAAGACTTCAAAATAGATACTTAACATGTATTAGAAAAAGATACTCCTAATCAAGATCTATCATTATAGATATAGATGAGTCATTTTGGAGCATCCTGAAGGATTTTTGATGTTCTAGACGAAAATCAAATCACACCCAAAACCATCACCTGATCCTTCCCAACCCCCAAAATCGATCAAGACTTCAAAATAGATACTTGACATGTACTAGATAAAGATACTCCTAATCAAGATCTATCATTATAGATATAGATGAGTCATTTTGGAGCATCCTGAAGGATTTTTGATGTTCTAGACGAAAATCATATCACACCCAAAACCATCACCTGATCCTTCCCAACCCCCAAAATCGATCAAGACTTCAAAATAAATACTTGACATGTACTAGAAAAAGATACTCCTAATCAAGATCTATCATTATAGATATAGATGAGTCATTTTGGAGCATCCTGAAGGATTTTTGATGTTCTAGACGAAAATCAAATCACACCCAAAACCATCACCTGATCTTTCCCAACCCCCAAAATCGATCAAGACTTCAAAATAGATACTTGACATGTACTAGAAAAAGATACTCCTAATCAAGATCTATCATTATAGATATAGATGAGTCATTTTGGAGCATCCTGAAGGATTTTTGATGTTCTAGACGAAAATCAAATCACACCCAAAACCATCACCTGATCCTTCCCAACCCCCAAAATCGATCAAGACTTCAAAATAGATACTTGACATGTAATAGAAAAAGATACTTCTAATCAAGATCTATCATTATAGATATAGATGAGTCATTTTGGAGCATCCTGAAGGATTTTTGATGTTCTAGACGAAAATCAAATCACACCCAAAACCATCACCTGATCCTTCCCAACCCCCAAAATCGATCAAGACTTCAAAATAGATACTTGACATGTACTAGAAAAAGATACTCCTAATCAAGATCTATCATTATAGATATAGATGAGTCATTTTGGAGCATCCTGAAGGATTTTTGATGTTCTAGACGAAAATCAAATCACACCCAAAACCATCACCTGATCCTTCCCAACCCCCAAAATCGATCAAGACTTCAAAATAGATACTTGACATGTACTAGAAAATGATACTCCTAATCAAGATCTATCATTATAGATATAGATGAGTCATTTTGGAGCATCCTGAAGGATTTTTGATGTTCTAGACGAAAATCAAATCACACCCAAAACCATCACCTGATCCTTCCCAACCCCCAAAATCGATCAAGACTTCAAAATAGATACTTGACATGTACTAGAAAAAGATACTCCTAATCAAGATCTATCATTATAAATATAGATGAGTCATTTTGGAGCATCCTGAAGGATTTTTGATGTTCTAGACGAAAATCAAATCACACCCAAAACCATCACCTGATCCTTCCCAACCCCCAAAATCGATCAAGACTTCAAAATAGATACTTGACATGTACTAGAAAAAGATACTCCTAATCAAGATCTATCATTATAGATATAGATGAGTCATTTTGGAGCATCCTGAAGGATTTTTGATGTTCTAGACGAAAATCAAATCACACCCAAAACCATCACCTGATCCTTCCCAACCCCCAAAATCGATCAAGACTTCAAAATAGATACTTGACATGTACTAGAAAAAGATACTCCTAATCAAGATCTATCATTATAGATATAGATGAGTCATTTTGGAGCATCCTGAAGGATTTTTGATGTTCTAGACGAAAATCAAATCACACCCAAAACCATCACCTGATCCTTCCCAACCCCCAAAATCGATCAAGACTTCAAAATAGATACTTGACATGTACTAGAAAAAGATACTCCTAATCAAGATCTATCATTATAGATATAGATGAGTCATTTTGGAGCATCCTGAAGGATTTTTGATGTTCTAGACGAAAATCAAATCACACCCAAAACCATCACCTGATCCTTCCCAACCCCCAAAATCGATCAAGACTTCAAAATAGATACTTGACATGTACTAGAAAAAGATACTCCTAATCAAGATCTATCATTATAGATATAGATGAGTCATTTTGGAGCATCCTGAAGGATTTTTGATGTTCTGGACGAAAATCAAATCACACCCAAAACCATCACCTGATCCTTCCCAACCCCCAAAATCGATCAAGACTTCAAAATAGATACTTGACATGTACTAGAAAAAGATACTCCTAATCAAGATCTATCATTATAGATATAGATGAGTCATTTTGGAGCATCCTGAAGGATTTTTGATGTTCTAGACGAAAATCAAATCACACCCAAAACCATCACCTGATCCTTCCCAACAACCAAAATCGATCAAGACTTCAAAATAGATACTTGACATGTACTAGAAAAAGATACTCCTAATCAAGATCTATCATTATAGATATAGATGAGTCATTTTGGAGCATCCTGAAGGATTTTTGATGTTCTAGACGAAAATCAAATCACACCCAAAACCATCACCTGATCCTTCCCAACCCCCAAAATCGATCAAGACTTCAAAATAGATACTTGACATGTACTAGAAAAAGATACTCCTAATCAAGATCTATCATTATAGATATAGATGAGTCATTTTGGAGCATCCTGAAGGATTTTTGATGTTCTAGACGAAAATCAAATCACACCCAAAACCATCACCTGATCCTTCCCAACCCCCAAAATCGATCAAGACTTCAAAATAGATACTTGACATGTACTAGAAAAAGATACTCCTAATCAAGATCTATCATTATAGATATAGATGAGTCATTTTGGAGCATCCTGAAGGATTTTTGATGTTCTAGACGAAAATCAAATCACACCCAAAACCATCACCTGATCCTTCCCAACCCCCAAAATCGATCAAGACTTCAAAATAGATACTTGACATGTACTAGAAAAAGATACTCCTAATCAAGATCTATCATTATAGATATAGATGAGTCATTTTGGAGCATCCTGAAGGATTTTTGATGTTCTAGACGAAAATCAAATCACACCCAAAACCATCACCTGATCCTTCCCAACCCCCAAAATCGATCAAGACTTCAAAATAGATACTTGACATGTACTAGAAAAAGATACTCCTAATCAAGATCTATCATTATAGATATAGATGAGTCATTTTGGAGCATCCTGAAGGATTTTTGATGTTCTAGACGAAAATCAAATCACACCCAAAACCATCACCTGATCCTTCCCAACCCCCAAAATCGATCAAGACTTCAAAATAGATACTTGACATGTACTAGAAAAAGATACTCCTAATCAAGATCTATCATTATAGATATAGATGAGTCATTTTGGAGCATCCTGAAGGATTTTTGATGTTCTAGACGAAAATCAAATCACACCCAAAACCATCACCTGATCCTTCCCAACCCCCAAAATCGATCAAGACTTCAAAATAGATACTTGACATGTACTAGAAAAAGATACTCCTAATCAAGATCTATCACTATAGATATAGATGAGTCATTTTGGAGCATCCTGAAGGATTTTTGATGTTCTAGACGAAAATCAAATCACACCCAAAACCATCACCTGATCCTTCCCAACCCCCAAAATCGATCAAGACTTCAAAATAGATACTTGACATGTACTAGAAAAAGATACTCCTAATCAAGATCTATCATTATAGATATAGATGAGTCATTTTGGAGCATCCTGAAGGATTTTTGATGTTCTAGACGAAAATCAAATCACACCCAAAACCATCACCTGATCCTTCCCAACCCCCAAAATCGATCAAGACTTCAAAATAGATACTTGACATGTACTAGAAAAAGATACTCCTAATCAAGATCTATCATTATAGATATAGATGAGTCATTTTGGAGCATCCTGAAGGATTTTTGATGTTCTAGACGAAAATCAAATCACACCCAAAACCATCACCTGATCCTTCCCAACCCCCAAAATCGATCAAGACTTCAAAATAGATACTTGACATGTACTAGAAAAAGATACTCCTAATCAAGATCTATCATTATAGATATAGATGAGTCCTTTTGGAGCATCCTGAAGGATTTTTGATGTTCTAGACGAAAATCAAATCACACCCAAAACCATCACCTGATCCTTCCCAACCCCCAAAATCGATCAAGATTTCAAAATAGATACTTGACATGTACTAGAAAAAGATACTCCTAATCAAGATCTATCATTATAGATATAGATGAGTCATTTTGGAGCATCCTGAAGGATTTTTGATGTTCTAGACGAAAATCAAATCACACCCAAAACCATCACCTGATCCTTCCCAACCCCCAAAATCGATCAAGACTTCAAAATAGATACTTGACATGTACTAGAAAAAGATACTCCTAATCAAGATCTATCATTATAGATATAGATGAGTCATTTTGGAGCATCCTGAAGGATTTTTGATGTTCTAGACGAAAATCAAATCACACCCAAAACCATCACCTGATCCTTCCCAACCCCCAAAATCGATCAAGACTTCAAAATAGATACTTGACATGTACTAGAAAAAGATACTCCTAATCAAGATCTATCATTATAGATATAGATGAGTCATTTTGGAGCATCCTGAAGGATTTTTGATGTTCTAGACGAAAATCAAATCACACCCAAAACCATCACCTGATCCTTCCCAACCCCCAAAATCGATCAAGACTTCAAAATAGATACTTGACATGTACTAGAAAAAGATACTCCTAATCAAGATCTATCATTATAGATATAGATGAGTCATTTTGGAGCATCCTGAAGGATTTTTGATGTTCTAGACGAAAATCAAATCACACCCAAAACCATCACCTGATCCTTCCCAACCCCCAAAATCGATCAAGACTTCAAAATAGATACTTGACATGTACTAAAAAAAGATACTCCTAATCAAGATCTATCATTATAGATATAGATGAGTCATTTTGGAGCATCCTGAAGGATTTTTGATGTTCTAGACGAAAATCAAATCACACTCAAAACCATCACCTGATCCTTCCCAACCCCCAAAATCGATCAAGACTTCAAAATAGATACTTGACATGTACTAGAAAAAGATACTCCTAATCAAGATCTATCATTATAGATATAGATGAGTCATTTTGGAGCATCCTGAAGGATTTTTGATGTTCTAGACGAAAATCAAATCACACCCAAAACCATCACCTGATCCTTCCCAACCCCCAAAATCGATCAAGACTTCAAAATAGATACTTGACATGTACTAGAAAAAGATACTCCTAATCAAGATCTATCATTATAGATATAGATGAGTCATTTTGGAGCATCCTGAAGGATTTTTGATGTTCTAGACGAAAATCAAATCACACCCAAAACCATCACCTGATCCTTCCCAACCCCCAAAATCGATCAAGACTTCAAAATAGATACTTGACATGTACTAGAAAAAGATACTCCTAATCAAGATCTATCATTATAGATATAGATGAGTCATTTTGGAGCATCCTGAAGGATTTTTGATGTTCTAGACGAAAATCAAATTACACCCAAAACCATCACCTGATCCTTCGCAACCCCCAAAATCGATCAAGACTTCAAAATAGATACTTGACATGTACTAGAAAAAGATACTCCTAATCAAGATCTATCATTATAGATATAGATGAGTCATTTTGGAGCATCCTGAAGGATTTTTGATGTTCTAGACGAAAATCAAATCACACCCAAAACCATCACCTGATCCTTCCCAACCCCTAAAATCGATCAAGACTTCAAAATAGATACTTGACATGTACTAGAAAAAGATACTCCTAATCAAGATCTATCATTATAGATATAGCTGAGTCATTTTGGAGCATCCTGAAGGATTTTTGATGTTCTAGACGAAAATCAAATCACACCCAAAACCATCACCTGATCCTTCCCAACCCCCAAAATCGATCAAGACTTCAAAATAGATACTTGACATGTACTAGAAAAAGATACTCCTAATCAAGATCTATCATTATAGATATAGATGAGTCATTTTGGAGCATCCTGAAGGATTTTTGATGTTCTAGACGAAAATCAAATCACACCCAAAACCATCACCTGATCCTTCCCAACCCCCAAAATCGATCAAGACTTCAAAATAGATACTTGACATGTACTAGAAAAAGATACTCCTAATCAAGATCTATCATTATAGATATAGATGAGTCATTTTGGAGCATCCTGAAGGATTTTTGATGTTCTAGACGAAAATCAAATCACACCCAAAACCATCACCTGATCCTTCCCAACCCCCAAAATCGATCAAGACTTCAAAATAGATACTTGACATGTACTAGAAAAAGATACTCCTAATCAAGATCTATCATTATAGATATAGATGAGTCATTTTGGAGCATCCTGAAGGATTTTTGATGTTCTAGACGAAAATCAAATCACACCCAAAACCATCACCTGATCCTTCCCAACCCCCAAAATCGATCAAGACTTCAAAATAGATACTTGACATGTACTAAAAAAAGATACTCCTAATCAAGATCTATCATTATAGATATAGATGAGTCATTTTGGAGCATCCTGAAGGATTTTTGATGTTTTAGACGAAAATCAAATCACACCCAAAACCATCACCTGATCCTTCCCAACCCCCAAAATCGATCAAGACTTCAAAATAGATACTTGACATGTACTAGAAAAAGATACTCCTAATCAAGATCTATCATTATAGATATAGATGAGTCATTTTGGAGCATCCTGAAGGATTTTTGATGTTCTAGACGAAAATCAAATCACACCCAAAACCATCACCTGATCCTTCCCAACCCCCAAAATCGATCAAGATTTCAAAATAGATACTTGACATGTACTAGAAAAAGATACTCCTAATCAAGATCTATCACTATAGATATAGATGAGTCATTTTGGAGCATCCTGAAGGATTTTTGATGTTCTAGACGAAAATCAAATCACACCCCAAAACCATCACCTGATCCTTCCCAACCCCCAAAATCGATCAAGACTTCAAAATAGATACTTGACATGTACTAGAAAAAGATACTCCTAATCAAGATCTATCATTATAGATATAGATGAGTCATTTTGGAGCATCCTGAAGGATTTTTGATGTTCTAGACGAAAATCAAATCACACCCAAAACCACCACCTGATCCTTCCCAACCCCCAAAATCGATCAAGACTTCAAAATAGATACTTGACATGTACTAGAAAAAGATACTCCTAATCAAGATCTATCATTATAGATATAGATGAGTCATTTTGGAGCATCCTGAAGGATCTTTGATGTTCTAGACGAAAATCAAATCACACCCAAAACCATCACCTGATCCTTCCCAACCCCCAAAATCGATCAAGACTTCAAAATAGATACTTGACATGTACTAGAAAAAGATACTCCTAATCAAGATCTATCATTATAGATATAGATGAGTCATTTTGGAGCATCCTGAAGGATTTTTGATGTTCTAGACGAAAATCAAATCACACCCAAAACCATCACCTGATCCTTCCCAACCCCCAAAATCGATCAAGACTTCAAAATAGATACTTGACATGTACTAGAAAAAGATACTCCTAATCAAGATCTATCATTATAGATATAGATGAGTCATTTTGGAGCATCCTGAAGGAGTTTTGATGTTCTAGACGAAAATCAAATCACACCCAAAACCATCACCTGATCCTTCCCAACCCCTAAAATCGATCAAGACTTCAAAATAGATACTTGACATGTACTAGAAAAAGATACTCCTAATCAAGATCTATCATTATAGATATAGATGAGTCATTTTGGAGCATCCTGAAGGATTTTTGATGTTCTAGACGAAAATCAAATCACACCCAAAACCATCACCTGATCCTTCCCAACCCCCAAAATCGATCAAGACTTCAAAATAGATACTTGACATGTAATAGAAAAAGATACTCCTAATCAAGATCTATCATTATAGATATAGATGAGTCATATTGGAGCATCCTGAAGGATTTTTGATGTTCTAGACGAAAATCAAATCACACCCAAAACCATCACCTGATCCTTCCCAACCCCCAAAATCGATCAAGACTTCAAAATAGATACTTGACATGCACTAGAAAAAGGTACTTCTAATCAAGATCTATCATTATAGATATAGATGAGTCATTTTGGAGCATCCTGAAGGATTTTTGATGTTCTAGACGAAAATCAAATCACACCCAAAACCATCACCTGATCCTTCCCAACCCCCAAAATCGATCAAGACTTCAAAATAGATACTTGACATGTACAAGAAAAAGATACTCCTAATCAAGATCTATCATTATAGATATAGATGAGTCATTTTGGAGCATCCTGAAGGATTTTTGATGTTCTAGACGAAAATCAAATCACACCCAAAACCATCACCTGATCCTTCCCAACCCCCAAAATCGATCAAGACTTCAAAATAGATACTTGACATGTACTAGAAAAAGATACTCCTAATCAAGATCTATCATTATAGATATAGATGAGTCATTTTGGAGCATCCTGAAGGATTTTTGATGTTCTAGACGAAAATCAAATCACACCCAAAACCATCACCTGATCCTTCCCAACCCCCAAAATCGATCAAGACTTCAAAATAGATACTTGACATGTACTAGAAAAAGATACTCCTAATCAAGATCTATCATTATAGATATAGATGAGTCATTTTGGAGCATCCTGAAGGATTTTTGATGTTCTAGACGAAAATCAAATCACACCCAAAACCATCACCTGATCCTTCCCAACCCCCAAAATCGATCAAGACTTCAAAATAGATACTTGACATGTACTAGAAAAAGATACTCCTAATCAAGATCTATCATTATAGATATAGATGAGTCATTTTGGAGCATCCTGAAGGATTTTTGATGTTCTAGACGAAAATCAAATCACACCCAAAACCATCACCTGATCCTTCCCAACCCCCAAAATCGATCAAGACTTCAAAATAGATACTTGACATGTACTAGAAAAAGATACTCCTAATCAAGATATATCATTATAGATATAGATGAGTCATTTTGGAGCATCCTGAAGGATTTTTGATGTTCTAGACGAAAATCAAATCACACCCAAAACCATCACCTGATCCTTCCCAACCCCCAAAATCGATCAAGACTTCAAAATAGATACTTGACATGTACTAGAAAAAGATACTCCTAATCAAGATCTATCATTATAGATATAGATGAGTCATTTTGGAGCATCCTGAAGGATTTTTGTTGTTCTAGACGAAAATCAAATCACACCCAAAACCATCACCTGATCCTTCCCAACCCCCAAAATCGATCAAGACTTCAAAATAGATACTTGACATGTACTAGAAAAAGATACTCCTAATCAAGATCTATCATTATAGATATAGATGAGTCATTTTGGAGCATCCTGAAGGATTTTTGATGTTCTAGACGAAAATCAAATCACACCCAAAACCATCACCTGATTCTTCCCAACCCCCAAAATCGATCAAGACTTCAAAATAGATACTTGACATGTACTAGAAAAAGATACTCCTAATCAAGATCTATCATTATAGATATAGATGAGTCATTTTGGAGCATCCTGAAGGATTTTTGATGTTCTAGACGAAAATCAAATCACACCCAAAACCATCACCTGATCCTTCCCAACTCCCAAAATCGATCAAGACTTCAAAATAGATACTTGACATGTACTAGAAAAAGATACTCCTAATCAAGATCTATCATTATAGATATAGATGAGTCATTTTGGAGCATCCTGAAGGATTTTTGATGTTCTAGACGAAAATCAAATCACACCCAAAACCATCACCTGATCCTTCCCAACCCCCAAAATCGATCAAGACTTCAAAATAGATACTTGACATGTACTAGAAAAAGATACTCCTAATCAAGATCTATCATTATAGATATAGATGAGTCATTCTGGAGCATCCTAAAGGATTTTTGATGTTCTAGACGAAAATCAAATCACACCCAAAACCATCACCTGATCCTTCCCAACCCCCAAAATCGATCAAGACTTCAAAATAGATACTTGACATGTAGTAGCAAAAGATACTCCTAATCAAGATCTATCATTATAGATATAGATACTCATCTATATCCTGAAGGATTTTTGATGTTATAGACGAAAATCAAATCACACCCAAAACCATCACCTGATCCTTCCCAACCCCCAAAATCGATCAAGACTTCAAAATAGATACTTGACATGTACTAGAAAAAGATACTCCTAATCAAGATCTATCATTATAGATATAGATGAGTCATTTTGGAGCATCCTGAAGGATTTTTGATGTTCTAGACGAAAATCAAATCACACCCAAAACCATCACCTGATCCTTCCCAACCCCCAAAATCGATCAAGACTTCAAAATAGATACTTGACATGTACTAGAAAAAGATACTCCTAATCAAGATCTATCATTATAGATATAGATGAGTCATTTTGGAGCATCCTGAAGGATTTTTGATGTTCTAGACGAAAATCAAATCACACCCAAAACCATCACCTGATCCTTCCCAACCCCCAAAATCGATCAAGACTTCAAAATAGATACTTGACATGTACTAGAAAAAGATACTCCTAATCAAGATCTATCATTATAGATATAGATGAGTCATTTTGGAGCATCCTGAAGGATTTTTGATGTTCTAGACGAAAATCAAATCACACCCAAAACCATCACCTGATCCTTCCCAACCCCCAAAATCGATCAAGACTTCAAAATAGATACTTGACATGTACTAGAAAAAGATACTTCTAATCAAGATCTATCATTATAGATATAGATGAGTCATTTTGGAGCATCCTGTAGGATTTTTGATGTTCTAGACGAAAATCAAATCACACCCAAAACCATCACCTGATCCTTCCCAACCCCCAAAATCGATCAAGACTTCAAAATAGATACTTGACATGTACTAGAAAAAGATACTCCTAATCAAGATCTATCATTATAGATATAGATGAGTCATTTTGGAGCATCCTGAAGGATTTTTGATGTTCTAGACGAAAATCAAATCACACCCAAAACCATCACCTGATCCTTCCCAACCCCCAAAATCGATCAAGACTTCAAAATAGATACTTGACATGTACTAGAAAAAGATACTCCTAATCAAGATCTATCATTATAGATATAGATGAGTCATTTTGGAGCATCCTGAAGGATTTTTGATGTTCTAGACGAAAATCAAATCACACCCAAAACCATCACCTGATCCTTCCCAACCCCCAAAATCGATCAAGACTTCAAAATAGATACTTGACATGTACTAGAAAAAGATACTCCTAATCAAGATCTATCATTATAGATATAGATGAGTCATTTTGGAGCATCCTGAAGGATTTTTGATGTTCTAGACGAAAATCAAATCACACCCAAAACCATCACCTGATCCTTCCCAACCCCCAAAATCGATCAAGACTTCAAAATAGATACTTGACATGTACTAGAAAAAGATACTCCTAATCAAGATCTATCATTATAGATATAGATGAGTCATTTTGGAGCATCCTGAAGGATTTTTGATGTTCTAGACGAAAATCAAATCACACCCAAAACCATCACCTGATCCTTCCCAACCCCCAAAATCGATCAAGACTTCAAAATAGATACTTGACATGTACTAGAAAAAGATACTCCTAATCAAGATCTATCATTATAGATATAGATGAGTCATTTTGGAGCATCCTGAAGGATTTTTGATGTTCTAGACGAAAATCAAATCACACCCAAAACCATCACCTGATCCTTCCCAACCCCCAAAATCGATCAAGACTTCAAAATAGATACTTGACATGTACTAGAAAAAGATACTCCTAATCAAGATCTATCATTATAGATATAGATGAGTCATTTTGGAGCATCCTGAAGGATTTTTGATGTTCTAGACGAAAATCAAATCACACCCAAAACCATCACCTGATCCTTCCCAACCCCCAAAATTGATCAAGACTTCAAAATAGATACTTGACATGTACTAGAAAAAGATACTCCTAATCAAGATCTATCATTATAGATATAGATGAGTCATTTTGGAGCACCCTGAAGGATTTTTGATGTTCTAGACGAAAATCAAATCACACCCAAAACCATCACCTGATCCTTCCCAACCCCCAAAATCGATCAAGACTTCAAAATAGATACTTGACATGTACTAGAAAAAGATACTCCTAATCAAGATCTATCATTATAGATATAGATGAGTCATTTTGGAGCATCCTGAAGGATTTTTGATGTTCTAGACGAAAATCAAATCACACCCAAAACCATCACCTGATCCTTCCCAACCCCCAAAATCGATCAAGACTTCAAAATAGATACTTGACATGTACTAGAAAAAGATACTCCTAATCAAGATCTATCATTATAGATATAGATGAGTCATTTTGGAGCATCCTGAAGGATTTTTGATGTTCTAGACGAAAATCAAATCACACCCAAAACCATCACCTGATCCTTCCCAACCCCCAAAATCGATCAAGACTTCAAAATAGATACTTGACATGTACTAGAAAAAGATACTCCTAATCAAGATCTATCATTATAGATATAGATGAGTCATTTTGGAGCATCCTGAAGGATTTTTGATGTTCTAGACGAAAATCAAATCACACCCAAAACCATCACCTGATCCTTCCCAACCCCCAAAATCGATCAAGACTTCAAAATAGATACTTGACATGTACTAGAAAAAGATACTCCTAATCAAGATCTATCATTATAGATATAGATGAGTCATTTTGGAGCATCCTGAAGGATTTTTGATGTTCTAGACGAAAATCAAATCACACCCAAAACCATCACATGATCCTTCCCAACCCCCAAAATCGATCAAGACTTCAAAATAGATACTTGACATGTACTAGAAAAAGATACTCCTAATCAAGATCTATCATTATAGATATAGATGAGTCATTTTGGAGCATCCTGAAGGATTTTTGATGTTCTAGACGAAAATCAAATCACACCCAAAACCATCACCTGATCCTTCCCAACCCCCAAAATCGATCAAGACTTCAAAATAGATACTTGACATGTACTAGAAAAAGATACTCCTAATCAAGATCTATCATTATAGATATAGATGAGTCATTTTGGAGCATCCTGAAGGATTTTTGATGTTCTAGACGAAAATCAAATCACACCCAAAACCATCACCTGATCCTTCCCAACCCCAAAAATCGATCAAGACTTCAAAATAGATACTTGACATGTACTAGAAAAAGATACTCCTAATCAAGATCTATCATTATAGATATAGATGAGTCATTTTGGAGCATCCTGAAGGATTTTTGATGTTCTAGACGAAAATCAAATCACACCCAAAACCATCACCTGATCCTTCCCAACCCCCAAAATCGATCAAGACTTCAAAATAGATACTTGACATGTACTAGAAAAAGATACTCCTAATCAAGATCTATCATTATAGATATAGATGAGTCATTTTGGAGCATCCTGAAGGATTTTTGATGTTCTAGACGAAAATCAAATCACACCCAAAACCATCACCTGATCCTTCCCAACCCCCAAAATCGATCAAGACTTCAAAATAGATACTTGACATGTACTAGAAAAAGATACTCCTAATCAAGATCTATCATTATAGATATAGATGAGTCATTTTGGAGCATCCTGAAGGATTTTTGATGTTCTAGACGAAAATCAAATCACACCCAAAACCATCACCTGATCCTTCCCAACCCCCAAAATCGATCAAGACTTCAAAATAGATACTTGACATGTACTAGAAAAAGATACTCCTAATCAAGATCTATCATTATAGATATAGATGAGTCATTTTGGAGCATCCTGAAGGATTTTTGATGTTCTAGACGAAAATCAAATCACACCCAAAACCATCACCTGATCCTTCCCAACCCCCAAAATCGATCAAGACTTCAAAATAGATACTTGACATGTACTAGAAAAAGATACTCCTAATCAAGATCTATCATTATAGATATAGATGAGTCATTTTGGAGCATCCTGAAGGATTTTTGATGTTCTAGACGAAAATCAAATCACACCCAAAACCATCACCTGATCCTTCCCAACCCCCAAAATCGATCAAGACTTCAAAATAGATACTTGACATGTACTAGAAAAAGATACTCCTAATCAAGATCTATCATTATAGATATAGATGAGTCATTTTGGAGCATCCTGAAGGATTTTTGATGTTCTAGACGAAAATCAAATCACACCCAAAACCATCACCTGATCCTTCCCAACCCCCAAAATCGATCAAGACTTCAAAATAGATACTTGACATGTACTAGAAAAAGATACTCCTAATCAAGATCTATCATTATAGATATAGATGAGTCATTTTGGAGCATCCTGAAGGATTTTTGATGTTCTAGACGAAAATCAAATCACACCCAAAACCATCACCTGATCCTTCCCAACCCCCAAAATCGATCAAGACTTCAAAATAGATACTTGACATGTACTAGAAAAAGATACTCCTAATCAAGATCTATCATTATAGATATAGATGAGTCATTTTGGAGCATCCTGAAGGATTTTTGATGTTCTAGACGAAAATCAAATCACACCCAAAAACATCACCTGATCCTTCCCAACCCCCAAAATCGATCAAGACTTCAAAATAGATACTTGACATGTACAAGAAAAAGATACTCCTAATCAAGATCTATCATTATAGATATAGATGAGTCATTTTGGAGCATCCTGAAGGATTTTTGATGTTCTAGACGAAAATCAAATCACACCCAAAACCATCACCTGATCCTTCCCAACCCCCAAAATCGATCAAGACTTCAAAATAGATACTTGACATGTACTAGAAAAAGATACTCCTAATCAAGATCTATCATTATAGATATAGATGAGTCATTTTGGAGCATCCTGAAGGATTTTTGATGTTCTAGACGAAAATCAAATCACACCCAAAAACCATCACCTGATCCTTCCCAACCCCCAAAATCGATCAAGACTTCAATATAGATACTTGACATGTACTAGAAAAAGATACTCCTAATCAAGATCTATCATTATAGATATAGATGAGTCATTTTGGAGCATCCTGAAGGATTTTTGATGTTCTAGACGAAAATCAAATCACACCCAAAACCATCACCTGATCCTTCCCAACCCCCAAAATCGATCAAGACTTCAAAATAGATACTTGACATGTACTAGAAAAAGATACTCCTAATCAAGATCTATCATTATAGATATAGATGAGTCATTTTGGAGCATCCTGAAGGATTTTTGATGTTCTAGACGAAAATCAAATCACACCCAAAACCATCACCTGATCCTTCCCAACCCCCAAAATCGATCAAGACTTCAAAATAGATACTTGACATGTACTAGAAAAAGATACTCCTAATCAAGATCTATCATTATAGATATAGATGAGTCATTTTGGAGCATCCTGAAGGATTTTTGATGTTCTAGACGAAAATCAAATCACACCCAAAACCATCACCTGATCCTTCCCAACCCCCAAAATCGATCAAGACTTCAAAATAGATACTTGACATGTACTAGAAAAAGATACTCCTAATCAAGATCTATCATTATAGATATAGATGAGTCATTTTGGAGCATCCTGAAGGATTTTTGATGTTCTAGACGAAAATCAAATCACACCCAAAACCATCACCTGATCCTTCCCAACCCCCAAAATCGATCAAGACTTCAAAATAGATACTTGACATGTACTAGAAAAAGATACTCCTAATCAAGATCTATCATTATAGATATAGATGAGTCATTTTGGAGCATCCTGAAGGATTTTTGATGTTCAAGACGAAAATCAAATCACACCCAAAACCATCACCTGATCCTTCCCAACCCCCAAAATCGATCAAGACTTCAAAATAGATACTTGACATGTACTAGAAAAAGATACTCCTAATCAAGATCTATCATTATAGATATAGATGAGTCATTTTGGAGCATCCTGAAGGATTTTTGATGTTCTAGACGAAAATCAAATCACACCCAAAACCATCACCTGATCCTTCCCAACCCCCAAAATCGATCAAGACTTCAAAATAGATACTTGACATGTACTAGAAAAAGATACTCCTAATCAAGATCTATCATTATAGATATAGATGAGTCATTTTGGAGCATCCTGAAGGATTTTTGATGTTCTAGACGAAAATCAAATCACACCTTCCTTCCCAACCCCCAAAATCGATCAAGACTTCAAAATAGATACTTGACATGTACTAGAAAAAGATACTCCTAATCAAGATCTATCATTATAGATATAGATGAGTCATTTTGGAGCATCCTGAAGGATTTTTGATGTTCTAGACGAAAATCAAATCACACCCAAAACCATCACCTGATCCTTCCCAACCCCCAAAATCGATCAAGACTTCAAAATAGATACTTGACATGTACTAGAAAAAGATACTCCTAATCAAGATCTATCATTATAGATATAGATGAGTCATTTTGGAGCATCCTGAAGGATTTTTGATGTTCTAGACGAAAATCAAATCACACCCAAAACCATCACCCGATCCTTCCCAACCCCCAAAATCGATCAAGACTTCAAAATAGATACTTGACATGTACTAGAAAAAGATACTCCTAATCAAGATCTATCATTATAGATATAGATGAGTCATTTTGGAGCATCCTGAAGGATTTTTGATGTTCTAGACGAAAATCAAATCACACCCAAAACCATCACCTGATCCTTCCCAACCCCCAAAATCGATCAAGACTTCAAAATAGATACTTGACATGTACTAGAAAAAGATACTCCTAATCAAGATCTATCATTATAGATATAGATGAGTCATTTTGGAGCATCCTGAAGGATTTTTGATGTTCTAGACGAAAATCAAATCACACCCAAAACCATCACCTGATCCTTCCCAACCCCCAAAATCGATCAAGACTTCAAAATAGATACTTGACATGTACTAGAAAAAGATACTCCTAATCAAGATCTATCATTATAGATATAGATGAGTCATTTTGGAGCATCCTGAAGGATTTTTGATGTTCTAGACGAAAATCAAATCACACCCAAAACCATCACCTGATCCTTCCCAACCCCCAAAATCGATCAAGACTTCCAAATAGATACTTGACATGTACTAGAAAAAGATACTCCTAATCAAGATCTATCATTATAGATATAGATGAGTCATTTTGGAGCATCCTGAAGGATTTTTGATGTTCTAGACGAAAATCAAATCACACCCAAAACCATCACCTGATCCTTCCCAACCCCCAAAAGCGATCAAGACTTCAAAATAGATACTTGACATGTACTAGAAAAAGATACTCCTAATCAAGATCTATCATTATAGATATAGATGAGTCATTTTGGAGCATCCTGAAGGATTTTTGATGTTTTAGACGAAAATCAAATCACACCCAAAACCATCACCTGATCTTTCCCAACCCCCAAAATCGATCAAAACTTCAAAATAGATACTTGACATGTACTAGAAAAAGATACTCCTAATCAAGATCTATCATTATAGATATAGATGAGTCATTTTGGAGCATCCTGAAGGATTTTTGATGTTCTAGACGAAAATCAAATCACACCCAAAACCATCACCTGATCCTTCCCAACCCCCAAAATCGATCAAGACTTCAAAATAGATACTTGACATGTACTAGAAAAAGATACTCCTAATCAAGATCTATCATTATAGATATAGATGAGTCATTTTGGAGCATCCTGAATGATTTTTGATGTTCTAGACGAAAATCAAATCACACCCAAAACCATCACCTGATCCTTCCCAACCCCTAAAATCGATCAAGACTTCAAAATAGATACTTGACATGTACTAGAAAAAGATACTCCTAATCAAGATCTATCATTATAGATATGGATGAGTCATTTTGGAGCATCCTGAAGGATTTTTGATGTTCTAGACGAAAATCAAATCACACCCAAAACCATCACCTGATCCTTCCCAACCCCCAAAATCGATCAAGACTTCAATATAGATACTTGACATGTACTAGAAAAAGATACTCCTAATCAAGATCTATCATTATAGATATAGATGAGTCATTTTGGAGCATCCTGAAGGATTTTTGATGTTCTAGACGAAAATCAAATCACACCCAAAACCATCACCTGATCCTTCCCAACCCCCAAAATCGATCAAGACTTCAAAATAGATACTTGACATGTACTAGAAAAAGATACTCCTAATCAAGATCTATCATTATAGATATAGATGAGTCATTTTGGAGCATCCTGAAGGATTTTTGATGTTCTAGACGAAAATCAAATCACACCCAAAACCATCACCTGATCCTTCCCAACCCCCAAAATCGATCAAGACTTCAAAATAGATACTTGACATGTACTAGAAAAAGATACTCCTAATCAAGATCTATCATTATAGATATAGATGAGTCATTTTGGAGCATCCTGAAGGATTTTTGTTGTTCTAGACGAAAATCAAATCACACCCAAAACCATCACCTGATCCTTCCCAACCCCCAAAATCGATCAAGACTTCAAAATAGATACTTGACATGTACTAGAAAAAGATACTCCTAATCAAGATCTATCATTATAGATATAGATGAGTCATTTTGGAGCATCCTGAAGGATTTTTGATGTTCTAGACGAAAATCAAATCACACCCAAAACCATCACCTGATCCTTCCCAACCCCCAAAATCGATCAAGACTTCAAAATAGATACTTGACATGTACTAGAAAAAGATACTCCTAATCAAGATCTATCATTATAGATATAGATGAGCCATTTTGGAGCATCCTGAAGGATTTTTGATGTTCTAGACGAAAATCAAATCACACCCAAAACCATCACCTGATCCTTCCCAACCCCCAAAATCGATCAAGACTTCAAAATAGATACTTGACATGTACTAGAAAAAGATACTCCTAATCAAGATCTATCATTAAAGATATAGATGAGTCATTTTGGAGCATCCTGAAGGATTTTTGATGTTCTAGACGAAAATCAAATCACACCCAAAACCATCACCTGATCCTTCCCAACCCCCAAAATCGATCAAGACTTCAAAATAGATACTTGACATGTACTAGAAAAAGATACTCCTAATCAAGATCTATCATTATAGATATAGATGAGTCATTTTGGAGCATCCTGAAGGATTTTTGATGTTCTAGACGAAAATCAAATCACACCCAAAACCATCACCTGATCTTTCCCAACCCCTAAAATCGATCAAGACTTCAAAATAGATACTTGACATGTACTAGAAAAAGATACTCCTAATCAAGATCTATCATTATAGATATAGATGAGTCATTTTGGAGCATCCTGAAGGATTTTTGATGTTCTAGACGAAAATCAAATCACACCCAAAACCATCACCTGATCCTTCCCAACCCCCAAAATCGATCAAGACTTCAAAATAGATACTTGACATGTACTAGAAAAAGATACTCCTAATCAAGATCTATCATTATAGATATAGATGAGTCATTTTGGAGCATCCTGAAGGATTTTTGATGTTCTAGACGAAAATCAAATCACACCCAAAACCATCACCTGATCCTTCCCAACCCCCAAAATCGATCAAGACTTCAAAATAGATACTTGACATGTACTAGAAAAAGATATTCCTAATCAAGATCTATCATAATAGATATAGATGAGTCATTTTGGAGCATCCTGAAGGATTTTTGATGTTCTAGACGAAAATCAAATCACACCCAAAACCATCACCTGATCCTTCCCAACCCCCAAAATCGATCAAGACTTCAAAATAGATACTTGACATGTACTAGAAAAAGATACTCCTAATCAAGATGTATCATTATAGATATAGATGAGTCATTTTGGAGCATCCTGAAGGATTTTTGATGTTCTAGACGAAAAGCAAATCACACCCAAAACCATCACCTGATCCTTCCCAACCCCCAAAATCGATCAAGACTTCAAAATAGATACTTGACATGTACTAGAAAAAGATACTCCTAATCAAGATCTATCATTATAGATATAGATGAGTCATTTTGGAGCATCCTGAAGGATTTTTGATGTTCTAGACGAAAATCAAATCACACCCAAAACCTTCACCTGATCCTTCCCAACCCCCAAAATCGATCAAGACTTCAAAATAGATACTTGACATGTACTAAAAAAAGATACTCCTAATCAAGATCTATCATTATAGATATAGATGAGTCATTTTGGAGCATCCTGAAGGATTTTTGATGTTCTAGACGAAAATCAAATCACACCCAAAACCATCACCTGATCCTTCCCAACCCCCAAAATCGATCAAGACTTCAAAATAGATACTTGAAATGTACTAGAAAAAGATACTCCTAATCAAGATCTATCATTATAGATATAGATGAGTCATTTTGGAGCATCCTGAAGGATTTTTGATGTTCTAGACGAAAATCAAATCACACCCAAAACCATCACCTGATCCTTCCCAACCCCCAAAATCGATCAAGACTTCAAAATAGATACTTGACATGTACTAGAAAAAGATACTCCTAATCAAGATCTATCATTATAGATATAGATGAGTCATTTTGGAGCATCCTGAAGGATTTTTGATGTTCTAGACGAAAATCAAATCACACCCAAAACCATCACCTGATCCTTCCCAACCCCCAAAATCGATCAAGACTTCAAAATAGATACTTGACATGTACTAGAAAAAGATACTCCTAATCAAGATCTATCATTATAGATATAGATGAGTCATTTTGGAGCATCCTGAAGGATTTTTGATGTTCTAGACGAAAATCAAATCACACCCAAAACCATCACCTGATCCTTCCCAACCCCCAAAATCGATCAAGACTTCAAAATAGATACTTGACATGTACTAGAAAAAGATACTCCTAATCAAGATCTATCATTATAGATATAGATGAGTCATTTTGGAGCATCCTGAAGGATTTTTGATGTTCTAGACGAAAATCAAATCACACCCAAAACCATCACCTGATCCTTCCCAACCCCCAAAATCGATCAAGACTTCAAAATAGATACTTGACATGTACTAGAAAAAGATACTCCTAATCAAGATCTATCATTATAGATATAGATGAGTCATTTTAGAGCATCCTGAAGGATTTTTGATGTTCTAGACGAAAATCAAATCACACCCAAAACCATCACCTGATCCTTCCCAACCCCCAAAATCGATCAAGACTTCAAAATAGATACTTGACATGTACTAGAAAAAGATACTCCTAATCAAGATCTATCATTATAGATATAGATGAGTCATTTTGGAGCATCCTGAAGGATTTTTGATGTTCTAGACGAAAATCAAATCACACCCAAAGCCATCACCTGATCCTTCCCAACCCCCAAAATCGATCAAGACTTCAAAATAGATACTTGACATGTACTAGAAAAAGATACTCCTAATCAAGATCTATCATTATAGATATAGATGAGTCATTTTGGAGCATCCTGAAGGATTTTTGATGTTCTAGACGAAAATCAAATCACACCCAAAACCATCACCTGATCCTTCCCAACCCCCAAAATCGATCAAGACTTCAAAATAGATACTTGACATGTACTAGAAAAAGATACTCCTAATCAAGATCTATCATTATAGATATAGATGAGTCATTTTGGAGCATCCTGAAGGATTTTTGATGTTCTAGACGAAAATCAAATCACACCCAAAACCATCACCTGATCTTTCCCAACCCCCAAAATCGATCAAGACTTCAAAATAGATACTTGACATGTACTAGAAAAAGATACTCCTAATCAAGATCTATCATTATAGATATAGATGAGTCATTTTGGAGCATCCTGAAGGATTTTTGATGTTCTAGACGAAAATCAAATCACACCCAAAACCATCACCTGATCCTTCCCAACCCCCAAAATCGATCAAGACTTCAAAATAGATACTTGACATGTACTAGAAAAAGATACTCCTAATCAAGATCTATCATTATAGATATAGATGAGTCATTTTGGAGCATCCTGAAGGATTTTTGATGTTCTAGACGAAAATCAAATCACACCCAAAACCATCACCTGATCCTTCCCAACACCCAAAATCGATCAAGACTTCAAAATAGATACTTCACATGTACTAGAAAAAGATACTCCTAATCAAGATCTATCATTATAGATATAGATGAGTCATTTTGGAGCATCCTGAAGGATTTTTGATGTTCTAGACGAAAATCAAATCACACCCAAAACCATCACCTGATCCTTCCCAACAACCAAAATCGATCAAGACTTCAAAATAGATACTTGACATGTACTAGAAAAAGATACTCCTAATCAAGATCTATCATTATAGATATAGATGAGTCATTTTGGAGCATCCTGAAGGATTTTTGATTTTCTAGACGAAAATCAAATCACACCCAAAACCATCACCTGATCCTTCCCAACCCCCAAAATCGATCAAGACTTCAAAATAGATACTTGACATGTACTAGAAAAAGATACTCCTAATCAAGATCTATCATTATAGATATAGATGAGTCATTTTGGAGCATCCTGAAGGATTTTTGATGTTCTAGACGAAAATCAAATCACACCCAAAACCATCACCTGATCCTTCCCAACCCCCAAAATCGATCAAGACTTCAAAATAGATACTTGACATGTACTAGAAAAAGATACTCCTAATCAAGATCTATCATTATAGATATAGATGAGTCATTTTGGAGCATCCTGAAGGATTTTTGATGTTCTAGACGAAAATTCAAATCACACCCAAAACCATCACCTGATCTTTCCCAACCCCCAAAATCGATTCAAGACTTCAAAATAGATACTTGACATGTACTAGAAAAAGATACTCCTAATCAAGATCTATCATTATAGATATTAGATGAGTCATTTTGGAGCATCCTGAAGGATTTTTGATGTTCTAGACGAAAATCAAATCACACCCAAAACCATCACCTGATCCTTCCCAACCCCCAAAATCGATCAAGACTTCAAAATAGATACTTGACATGTACTAGAAAAAGATACTCCTAATCAAGATCTATCATTATAGATATAGATGAGTCATTTTGGAGCACCCTGAAGGATTTTTGATGTTCTAGACGAAAATCAAATCACACCCAAAACCATCACCTGATCCTTCCCAACCCCCCAAAATCGATCAAGACTTCAAAATAGATACTTGACATGTACTAGAAAAAGATACTCCTAATCAAGATACTATCATTATAGATATAGATGAGTCATTTTGGAGCATCCTGAAGGATTTTGATGTTCTAGACGAAAATCAAATCACACCCAAAACCATCACCTGATCCTTCCCAACCCCCAACATCGATCAAGACTTCAAAATAGATACTTGACATGTACTAGAAAAAGATACTCCTAATCAAGATCTATCATTATAGATATAGATGAGTCATTTTGGAGCATCCTGAAGGATTTTTGATGTTCTAGACGAAAATCAAATCACACCCAAAACCATCACCTGATCCTTCCCAACCCCCAAAATCGATCAAGACTTCAAAATAGATACTTGACATGTACTAGAAAAAGATACTCCTAATCAAGATCTATCATTATAGATATAGATGAGTCATTTTGGAGCATCCTGAAGGATTTTTGATGTTCTAGACGAAAATCAAATCACACCCAAAACCATCACCTGATCCTTCCCAACCCCCAAAATCGATCAAGACTTCAAAATAGATACTTGACATGTACTAGAAAAAGATACTCCTAATCAAGATCTATCATTATAGATATAGATGAGTCATTTTGGAGCATCCTGAAGGATTTTTTGATGTTCTAGACGAAAATCAAATCACACCCAAAACCATCACCTGATCCTTCCCAACCCCCAAAATCGATCAAGACTTCAAAATAGATACTTGACATGTACTAGAAAAAGATACTCCCAATCAAAATCTATCATTATAGATATAGATGAGTCATTTTGGAGCATCCTAAAGGATATTTGATGTTCTAGACGAAAATCAAATCACACCCAAAACCATCACCTGATCCTTCCCAACCCCCAAAATCGATCAAGACTTCAAAATAGATACTTGACATGTACTAGAAAAAGATACTCCTAATCAAGATCTATCATTATAGATATAGATGAGTCATTTTGGAGCATCCTGAAGGATTTTTGATGTTCTAGACGAAAATCAAATCACACCCAAAACCATCACCTGATCCTTCCCAACCCCCAAAATCGATCAAGACTTCAAAATAGATACTTGACATGTACTAGAAAAAGATACTCCTAACCAAGATCTATCATTATAGATATAGATGAGTCATTTTGGAGCATCCTGAAGGATATTTGATGTTCTAGACGAAAATCAAATCACACCCAAAACCATCACCTGATCCTTCCCAACCCCCAAAATCGATCAAGACTTCAAAATAGATACTTGACATGTACTAGAAAAAGATACTCCTAATCAAGATCTATCATTATAGATATAGATGAGTCATTTTGGAGCATCCTGAAGGATTTTTGATGTTCTAGACGAAAATCAAATCACACCCAAAACCATCACCTGATCCTTCCCAACCCCCAAAATCGATCAAGACTTCAAAATAGATACTTGACATGTACTAGAAAAAGATACTCCCAATCAAAATCTATCATTATAGATATAGATGAGTCATTTTGGAGCATCCTGAAGGATATTTGATGTTCTAGACGAAAATCAAATCACACCCAAAACCATCACCTGATCCTTCCCAACCCCCAAAATCGATCAAGACTTCAAAATAGATACTTGACATGTACTAGAAAAAGATACTCCTAATCAAGATCTATCATTATAGATATAGATGAGTCATTTTGGAGCATCCTGAAGGATTTTTGATGTTCTAGACGAAAATCAAATCACACCCAAAACCATCACCTGATCCTTCCCAACCCCCAAAATCGATCAAGACTTCAAAATAGATACTTGACATGTACTAGAAAAAGATACTCCTAATCAAAATCTATCATTATAGATATAGATGAGTCATTTTGGAGCATCCTGAAGGATATTTGATGTTCTAGACGAAAATCAAATCACACCCAAAACCATCACCTGATCCTTCCCAACCCCCAAAATCGATCAAGACTTCAAAATAGATACTTGACATGTACTAGAAAAAGATACTCCTAATCAAGATCTATCATTATAGATATAGATGAGTCATTTTGGAGCATCCTGAAGGATTTTTGATGTTCTAGACGAAAATCAAATCACACCCAAAACCATCACCTGATCCTTCCCAACCCCCAAAATCGATCAAGACTTCAAAATAGATACTTGACATGTACTAGAAAAAGATACTCCTAATCAAGATCTATCATTATAGATATAGATGAGTCATTTTGGAGCATCCTGAAGGATTTTTGATGTTCTAGACGAAAATCAAATCACACCCAAAACCATCACCTGATCCTTCCCAACCCCCAAAATCGATTAAGACTTCAAAAAAGATACTTGACATGTACTAGAAAAAGATACTCCTAATCAAGATCTATCATTATAGATATAGATGAGTCATTTTGGAGCATCCTGAAGGATTTTTGATGTTCTAGACGAAAATCAAATCACACCCAAAACCATCACCTGATCCTTCCCAACCCCCAAAATCGATCAAGACTTCAAAATAGATACTTGACATGTACTAGAAAAAGATACTCCCAATCAAAATCTATCATTATAGATATAGATGAGTCATTTTGGAGCATCCTAAAGGATATTTGATGTTCTAGACGAAAATCAAATCACACCCAAAACCATCACCTGATCCTTCCCAACCCCCAAAATCGATCAAGACTTCAAAATAGATACTTGACATGTACTAGAAAAAGATACTCCTAATCAAGATCTATCATTATAGATATAGATGAGTCATTTTGGAGCATCCTGAAGGATTTTTGATGTTCTAGACGAAAATCAAATCACACCCAAAACCATCACCTGATCCTTCCCAACCCCCAAAATCGATCAAGACTTCAAAATAGATACTTGACATGTACTAGAAAAAGATACTCCTAATCAAAATCTATCATTATAGATATAGACTTCAAAATAGATACTTGACATGTACTAGAAAAAGATACTCCCAATCAAAATCTATCATTATAGATATAGATGAGTCATTTTGGAGCATCCTGAAGGATATTTGATGTTCTAGACGAAAATCAAATCACACCCAAAACCATCACCTGATCCTTCCCAACCCCCAAAATCGATCAAGACTTCAAAATAGATACTTGACATGTACTAAAAAAAGATACTCCTAATCAAGATCTATCATTATAGATATAGATGTGTCATTTTGGAGCATCCTGAAGGATTTTTGATGTTCTAGACGAAAATCAAATCACACCCAAAACCATCACCTGATCCTTCCCAACCCCCAAAATCGATCAAGACTTCAAAATAGATACTTGACATGTACTAGAAAAAGATACTCCTAATCAAAATCTATCATTATAGATATAGATGAGTCATTTTGGAGCATCCTGCAGGATATTTGATGTTCTAGACGAAAATCAAATCACACCCAAAACCATCACCTGATCCTTCCCAACCCCCAAAATCGATCAAGACTTCAAAATAGATACTTGACATGTACTAGAAAAAGATACTCCTAATCAAGATCTATCATTATAGATATAGATGAGTCATTTTGGAGCATCCTGAAGGATTTTTGATGTTCTAGACGAAAATCAAATCACACCCAAAACCATCACCTGATCCTTCCCAACCCCCAAAATCGATCAAGACTTCAAAATAGATACTTGACATGTACTAGAAAAAGATACTCCTAATCAAGATCTATCATTATAGATATAGATGAGTCATTTTGGAGCATCCTGAAGGATTTTTGATGTTCTAGACGAAAATCAAATCACACCCAAAACCATCACCTGATCCTTCCCAACCCCCAAAATCGATTAAGACTTCAAAAAAGATACTTGACATGTACTAGAAAAAGATACTCCTAATCAAGATCTATCATTATAGATATAGATGAGTCATTTTGGAGCATCCTGAAGGATTTTTGATGTTCTAGACGAAAATCAAATCACACCCAAAACCATCACCTGATCCTTCCCAACCCCCAAAATCGATCAAGACTTCAAAATAGATACTTGACATGTACTAGAAAAAGATACTCCTAATCAAGATCTATCATTATAGATATAGATGAGTCATTTTGGAGCATCCTGAAGGATTTTTGATGTTCTAGACGAAAATCAAATCACACCCAAAACCATCACCTGATCCTTCCCAACCCCCAAAATCGATCAAGACTTCAAAATAGATACTTGACATGTACTAGAAAAAGATACTCCTAATCAAGATCTATCATTATAGATATAGATGAGTCATTTTGGAGCATCCTGAAGGATTTTTGATGTTCTAGACGAAAATCAAATCACACCCAAAACCATCACCTGATCCTTCCCAACCCCCAAAATCGATCAAGACTTCAAAATATATACTTGACATGTACTAGAAAAAGATACTCCTAATCAAGATCTATCATTATAGATATAGATGAGTCATTTTGGAGCATCCTGAAGGATTTTTGATGTTCTAGACGAAAATCAAATCACACCCAAAACCATCACCTGATCCTTCCCAACCCCCAAAATCGATCAAGACTTCAAAATAGATACTTGACATGTACTAGAAAAAGATACTCCTAATCAAGATCTATCATTATAGATATAGATGAGTCATTTTGGAGCATCCTGAAGGATTTTTGATGTTCTAGACGAAAATCAAATCACACCCAAAACCATCACCTGATCCTTCCCAACCCCCAAAATCGATCAAGACTTCAAAATAGATACTTGACATGTACTAGAAAAAGATACTCCTAATCAAGATCTATCATTATAGATATAGATGAGTCATTTTGGAGCATCCTGAAGGATTTTTGATGTTCTAGACGAAAATCAAATCACACCCAAAACCATCACCTGATCTTTCCCAACCCCCAAAATCGATCAAGACTTCAAAATAGATACTTGACATGTACTAGAAAAAGATACTCCTAATCAAGATCTATCATTATAGATATAGATGAGTCATTTTGGAGCATCCTGAAGGATTTTTGATGTTCTAGACGAAAATCAAATCACACCCAAAACCATCACCTGATCCTTCCCAACCCCCAAAATCGATCAAGACTTCAAAATAGATACTTGACATGTACTAGAAAAAGATACTCCTAATCAAGATCTATCATTATAGATATAGATGAGTCATTTTGGAGCATCCTGAAGGATTTTTGATGTTCTAGATGAAAATCAAATCACACCCAAAACCATCACCTGATCCTTCCCAACCCCCAAAATCGATCAAGACTTCAAAATAGATACTTGACCTAGAAAAAGATACTCCTAATCAAGATCTATCATTATAGATATAGATGAGTCATTTTGGAGCATCCTGAAGGATTTTTGATGTTCTAGACGAAAATCAAATCACACCCAAAACCATCACCTGATCCTTCCCAACCCCCAAAATCGATCAAGACTTCAAAATAGATACTTGACATGTACTAGAAAAAGATACTCCTAATCAAGATCTATCATTATAGATATAGATGAGTCATTTTGGAGCATCCTGAAGGATTTTTGATGTTCTAGACGAAAATCAAATCACACCCAAAACCATCACCTGATCCTTCCCAACACCCAAAATCGATCAAGACTTCAAAATAGATACTTCACATGTACTAGAAAAAGATACTCCTAATCAAGATCTATCATTATAGATATAGATGAGTCATTTTGGAGCATCCTGAAGGATTTTTGATGTTCTAGACGAAAATCAAATCACACCCAAAACCATCACCTGATCCTTCCCAACCCCCAAAATCGATTAAGACTTCAAAAAAGATACTTGACATGTACTAGAAAAAGATACTCCTAATCAAGATCTATCATTATAGATATAGATGAGTCATTTTGGAGCATCCTGAAGGATTTTTGATGTTCTAGACGAAAATCAAATCACACCCAAAACCATCACCTGATCCTTCCCAACCCCCAAAATCGATCAAGACTTCAAAATAGATACTTGACATGTACTAGAAAAAGATACTCCTAATCAAGATCTATCATTATAGATATAGATGAGTCATTTTGGAGCATCCTGAAGGATTTTTGATGTTCTAGACGAAAATCAAATCACACCCAAAACCATCACCTGATCCTTCCCAACCCCCAAAATCGATCAAGACTTCAAAATAGATACTTGACATGTACTAGAAAAAGATACTCCTAATCAAGATCTATCATTATAGATATAGATGAGTCATTTTGGAGCATCCTGAAGGATTTTTGATGTTCTAGACGAAAATCAAATCACACCCAAAACCATCACCTGATCCTTCCCAACCCCCAAAATCGATCAAGACTTCAAAATATATACTTGACATGTACTAGAAAAAGATACTCCTAATCAAGATCTATCATTATAGATATAGATGAGTCATTTTGGAGCATCCTGAAGGATTTTTGATGTTCTAGACGAAAATCAAATCACACCCAAAACCATCACCTGATCCTTCCCAACCCCCAAAATCGATCAAGACTTCAAAATAGATACTTGACATGTACTAGAAAAAGATACTCCTAATCAAGATCTATCATTATAGATATAGATGAGTCATTTTGGAGCATCCTGAAGGATTTTTGATGTTCTAGACGAAAATCAAATCACACCCAAAACCATCACCTGATCCTTCCCAACCCCCAAAATCGATCAAGACTTCAAAATAGATACTTGACATGTACTAGAAAAAGATACTCCTAATCAAGATCTATCATTATAGATATAGATGAGTCATTTTGGAGCATCCTGAAGGATTTTTGATGTTCTAGACGAAAATCAAATCACACCCAAAACCATCACCTGATCTTTCCCAACCCCCAAAATCGATCAAGACTTCAAAATAGATACTTGACATGTACTAGAAAAAGATACTCCTAATCAAGATCTATCATTATAGATATAGATGAGTCATTTTGGAGCATCCTGAAGGATTTTTGATGTTCTAGACGAAAATCAAATCACACCCAAAACCATCACCTGATCCTTCCCAACCCCCAAAATCGATCAAGACTTCAAAATAGATACTTGACATGTACTAGAAAAAGATACTCCTAATCAAGATCTATCATTATAGATATAGATGAGTCATTTTGGAGCATCCTGAAGGATTTTTGATGTTCTAGATGAAAATCAAATCACACCCAAAACCATCACCTGATCCTTCCCAACCCCCAAAATCGATCAAGACTTCAAAATAGATACTTGACCTAGAAAAAGATACTCCTAATCAAGATCTATCATTATAGATATAGATGAGTCATTTTGGAGCATCCTGAAGGATTTTTGATGTTCTAGACGCAAATCAAATCACACCCAAAACCATCACCTGATCCTTCCCAACCCCCAAAATCGATCAAGACTTCAAAATAGATACTTGACATGTACTAGAAAAAGATACTCCTAATCAAGATCTATCATTATAGATATAGATGAGTCATTTTGGAGCATCCTGAAGGATTTTTGATGTTCTAGACGAAAATCAAATCACACCCAAAACCATCACCTGATCCTTCCCAACACCCAAAATCGATCAAGACTTCAAAATAGATACTTCACATGTACTAGAAAAAGATACTCCTAATCAAGATCTATCATTATAGATATAGATGAGTCATTTTGGAGCATCCTGAAGGATTTTTGATGTTCTAGACGAAAATCAAATCACACCCAAAACCATCACCTGATCCTTCCCAACCCCCAAAATCGATCAAGACTTCAAAATAGATACTTGACATGTACTAGAAAAAGATACTCCTAATCAAGATCTATCATTATAGATATAGATGAGTCATTTTGGAGCATCCTGAAGGATTTTTGATGTTCTAGACGAAAATCAAATCACACCCAAAACCATCACCTGATCCTTCCCAACCCCCAAAATCGATCAAGACTTCAAAATAGATACTTGACATATACTAGAAAAAGATACTACTAATCAAGATCTATCATTATAGATATAGATGAGTCATTTTGGCATCCTGAAGGATTTTTGATGTTCTAGACGAAAATCAAATCACACCCAAAACCATCACCTGATCCTTCCCAACCCCCAAAATCGATCAAGACTTCAAAATAGATACTTGACATGTACTAGAAAAAGATACTCCTAATCAAGATCTATCATTATAGATATAGATGAGTCATTTTGGAGCATCCTGAAGGATTTTTGATGTTCTAGACGAAAATCAAATCACACCCAAAACCATCACCTGATCCTTCCCAACCCCCAAAATCGATCAAGACTTCAAAATAGATACTTGACATGTACTAGAAAAAGATACTCCTAATCAAGATCTATCATTATAGATATAGATGAGTCATTTTGGAGCATCCTGAAGGATTTTTGATGTTCTAGACGAAAATCAAATCACACCCAAAACCATCACCTGATCCTTCCCAACCCCCAAAATCGATCAAGACTTCAAAATAGATACTTGACATGTACTAGAAAAAGATACTCCTAATCAAGATCTATCATTATAGATATAGATGAGTCATTTTGGAGCATCCTGAAGGATTTTTGATGTTCTAGACGAAAATCAAATCACACCCAAAACCATCACCTGATCCTTCCCAACCCCCAAAATCGATCAAGACTTCAAAATAGATACTTGACATGTACTAGAAAAAGATACTCCTAATCAAGATCTATCATTATAGATATAGATGAGTCATTTTGGAGCATCCTGAAGGATTTTTGATGTTCTAGACGAAAATCAAATCACACCCAAAACCATCACCTGATCCTTCCCAATCCCCAAAATCGATCAAGACTTCAAAATAGATACTTGACATGTACTAGAAAAAGATACTCCTAATCAAGATCTATCATTATAGATATAGATGAGTCATTTTGGAGCATCCTGAAGGATTTTTGATGTTCTAGACGAAAATCAAATCACACCCAAAAAACCATCACCTGATCCTTCCCAACCCCCAAAATCGATCAAGACTTCAAAATAGATACTTGACATGTACTAGAAAAAGATGCTTCTAATCAAGATCTATCATTATAGATATAGATGAGTCATTTTGGAGCACCCTGAAGGATTTTTGATGTTCTAGACGAAAATCAAATCACACCCAAAACCATCACCTGATCCTTCCCAACCCCCAAAATCGATTAAGACTTCAAAATAGATACTTCACATGTACTAGAAAAAGATACTCCTAATCAAGATCTATCATTATAGATATAGATGAGTCATTTTGGAGCATCCTGAAGGATTTTTGATGTTCTAGACGAAAATCAAATCACACCCAAAACCATCACCTGATCCTTCCCAACCCCCAAAATCGATCAAGACTTCAAAATAGATACTTGACATGTACTAGAAAAAGATACTTCTAATAAAGATCTATCATTTAAGATATAGATGAGTCATTTTGGAGCATCCTGAAGGATTTTTGATGTTCTAGACGAAAATCAAATCACACCCAAAACCATCACCTGATCCTTCCCAACCCCCAAAATCGATCAAGACTTCAAAATAGATACTTGACATGTACTAGAAAAAGATACTCCTAATCAAGATCTATCATTATAGATATAGATGAGTCATTTTGGAGCATCCTGAAGGATTTTTGATGTTCTAGACGAAAATCAAATCACACCCAAAACCATCACCTGATCCTTCCCAACCCCCAAAATCGATCAAGACTTCAAAATAGATACTTGACATGTACTAGAAAAAGATACTCCTAATCAAGATCTATCATTATAGATATAGATGAGTCATTTTGGAGCATCCTGAAGGATTTTTGATGTTCTAGACGAAAATCAAATCACACCCAAAACCATCACCTGATCCTTCCCAACCCCCAAAATCGATCAAGACTTCAAAAAAGATACTTGACATGTACTAGAAAAAGATACTCCTAATCAAGATCTATCATTATAGATATAGATTAGTCATTTTGGAGCATCCTGAAGGATTTTTGATGTTCTAGACGAAAATCAAATCACACCCAAAACCATCACCTGATCCTTCCCAACCCCCAAAATCGATCAAGACTTCAAAATAGATACTTGACATGTACTAGAAAAAGATACTCCTAATCAAGATCTATCATTATAGATATAGATGAGTCATTTTGGAGCATCCTGAAGGATTTTTGATGTTCTAGACGAAAATCAAATCACACCCAAAACCATCACCTGATCCTTCCCAACCCCCAAAATCGATCAAGACTTCAAAATAGATACTTGACATGTACTAGAAAAAGATACTCCTAATCAAGATCTATCATTATAGATATAGATGAGTCATTTTGGAGCATCCTGAAGGATTTTTGATGTTCTAGACGAAAATCAAATCACACCCAAAACCATCACCTGATCCTTCCCAACCCCCAAAATCGATCAAGACTTCAAAATAGATACTTGACATGTACTAGAAAAAGATACTCCTAATCAAGATCTATCATTATAGATATAGATGAGTCATTTTGGAGCATCCTGAAGGATTTTTGATGTTCTAGACGAAAATCAAATCACACCCAAAAAACCATCACCTGATCCTTCCCAACCCCCAAAATCGATCAAGATTTCAAAATAGATACTTGACATGTACTAGAAAAAGATACTTCTAATCAAGATCTATCATTATAGATATAGATGAGTCATTTTGGAGCACCCTGAAGGATTTTTGATGTTCTAGACGAAAATCAAATCACACCCAAAACCATCACCTGATCCTTCCCAACCCCCAAAATCGATCAAGACTTCAAAATAGATACTTCACATGTACTAGAAAAAGATACTCCTAATCAAGATCTATCATTATAGATATAGATGAGTCATTTTGGAGCATCCTGAAGGATTTTTGATGTTCTAGACGAAAATCAAATCACACCCAAAACCATCACCTGATCCTTCCCAACCCCCAAAATCGATCAAGACTTCAAAATAGATACTTGACATGTACTAGAAAAAGATACTCCTAATCAAGATCTATCATTTAAGATATAGATGAGTCATTTTGGAGCATCCTGAAGGATTTTTGATGTTCTAGACGAAAATCAAATCACACCCAAAACCATCACCTGATCCTTCCCAACCCCCAAAATCGATCAAGACTTCAAAATAGATACTTGACATGTACTAGAAAAAGATACTCCTAATCAAGATCTATCATTATAGATATAGATGAGTCATTTTGGAGCATCCTGAAGGATTTTTGATGTTCTAGACGAAAATCAAATCACACCCAAAACCATCACCTGATCCTTCCCAACCCCCAAAATCGATCAAGACTTCAAAATAGATACTTGACATGTACTAGAAAAAGATACTCCTAATCAAGATCTATCATTATAGATATAGATGAGTCATTTTGGAGCATCCTGAAGGATTTTTGATGTTCTAGACGAAAATCAAATCACACCCAAAACCATCACCTGATCCTTCCCAACCCCCAAAATCGATCAAGACTTCAAAATAGATACTTGACATGTACTAGAAAAAGATACTCCTAATCAAGATCTATCATTATAGATATAGATGAGTCATTTTGGAGCATCCTGAAGGATTTTTGATGTTCTAGACGAAAATCAAATCACACCCAAAACCATCACCTGATCCTTCCCAACCCCCAAAATCGATCAAGACTTCAAAATAGATACTTGACATGTACTAGAAAAAGATACTCCTAATCAAGATCTATCATTATAGATATAGATGAGTCATTTTGGAGCATCCTGAAGGATTTTTGATGTTCTAGACGAAAATCAAATCACACCCAAAACCATCACCTGATCCTTCCCAACCCCCAAAATCGATCAAGACTTCAAAATAGATACTTGACATGTACTAGAAAAAGATACTCCTAATCAAGATCTATCATTATAGATATAGATGAGTCATTTTGGAGCATCCTGAAGGATTTTTGATGTTCTAGACGAAAATCAAATCACACCCAAAACCATCACCTGATCCTTCCCAACCCCCAAAATCGATCAAGACTTCAAAATAGATACTTGACATGTACTAGAAAAAGATACTCCTAATCAAGATCTATCATTATAGATATAGATGAGTCATTTTGGAGCATCCTGAAGGATTTTTGATGTTCTAGACGAAAATCAAATCACACCCAAAACCATCACCTGATCCTTCCCAACCCCCAAAATCGATCAAGACTTCAAAATAGATACTTCACATGTACTAGAAAAAGATACTCCTAATCAAGATCTATCATTATAGATATAGATGAGTCATTTTGGAGCATCCTGAAGGATTTTTGATGTTCTAGACGAAAATCAAATCACACCCAAAACCATCACCTGATCCTTCCCAACCCCCAAAATCGATCAAGACTTCAAAATAGATACTTGACATGTACTAGAAAAAGATACTCCTAATCAAGATCTATCATTTAAGATATAGATGAGTCATTTTGGAGCATCCTGAAGGATTTTTGATGTTCTAGACGAAAATCAAATCACACCCAAAACCATCACCTGATCCTTCCCAACCCCCAAAATCGATCAAGACTTCAAAATAGATACTTGACATGTACTAGAAAAAGATACTCCTAATCAAGATCTATCATTATAGATATAGATGAGTCATTTTGGAGCATCCTGAAGGATTTTTGATGTTCTAGACGAAAATCAAATCACACCCAAAACCATCACCTGATCCTTCCCAACCCCCAAAATCGATCAAGACTTCAAAATAGATACTTGACATGTACTAGAAAAAGATACTCCTAATCAAGATCTATCATTATAGATATAGATGAGTCATTTTGGAGCATCCTGAAGGATTTTTGATGTTCTAGACGAAAATCAAATCACACCCAAAACCATCACCTGATCCTTCCCAACCCCCAAAATCGATCAAGACTTCAAAATAGATACTTGACATGTACTAGAAAAAGATACTCCTAATCAAGATCTATCATTATAGATATAGATGAGTCATTTTGGAGCATCCTGAAGGATTTTTGATGTTCTAGACGAAAATCAAATCACACCCAAAACCATCACCTGATCCTTCCCAACCCCCAAAATCGATCAAGACTTCAAAATAGATACTTGACATGTACTAGAAAAAGATACTCCTAATCAAGATCTATCATTATAGATATAGATGAGTCATTTTGGAGCATCCTGAAGGATTTTTGATGTTCTAGACGAAAATCAAATCACACCCAAAACCATCACCTGATCCTTCCCAACCCCCAAAATCGATCAAGACTTCAAAATAGATACTTGACATGTACTAGAAAAAGATACTCCTAATCAAGATCTATCATTATAGATATAGATGAGTCATTTTGGAGCATCCTGAAGGATTTTTGATGTTCTAGACGAAAATCAAATCACACCCAAAACCATCACCTGATCCTTCCCAACCCCCAAAATCGATCAAGACTTCAAAATAGATACTTGACATGTACTAGAAAAAGATACTCCTAATCAAGATCTATCATTATAGATATAGATGAGTCATTTTGGAGCATCCTGAAGGATTTTTGATGTTCTAGACGAAAATCAAATCACACCCAAAACCATCACCTGATCCTTCCCAACCCCCAAAATCGATCAAGACTTCAAAATAGATACTTGACATGTACTAGAAAAAGATACTCCTAATCAAGATCTATCATTATAGATATAGATGAGTCATTTTGGAGCATCCTGAAGGATTTTTGATGTTCTAGACGAAAATCAAATCACACCCAAAAAACCATCACCTGATCCTTCCCAACCCCCAAAATCGATCAAGACTTCAAAATAGATACTTGACATGTACTAGAAAAAGATGCTTCTAATCAAGATCTATCATTATAGATATAGATGAGTCATTTTGGAGCACCCTGAAGGATTTTTGATGTTCTAGACGAAAATCAAATCACACCCAAAACCATCACCTGATCCTTCCCAACCCCCAAAATCGATTAAGACTTCAAAATAGATACTTCACATGTACTAGAAAAAGATACTCCTAATCAAGATCTATCATTATAGATATAGATGAGTCATTTTGGAGCATCCTGAAGGATTTTTGATGTTCTAGACGAAAATCAAATCACACCCAAAACCATCACCTGATCCTTCCCAACCCCCAAAATCGATCAAGACTTCAAAATAGATACTTGACATGTACTAGAAAAAGATACTCCTAATAAAGATCTATCATTTAAGATATAGATGAGTCATTTTGGAGCATCCTGAAGGACTTTTGATGTTCTAGACGAAAATCAAATCACACCCAAAACCATCACCTGATCCTTCCCAACCCCCAAAATCGATCAAGACTTCAAAATAGATACTTGACATGTACTAGAAAAAGATACTCCTAATCAAGATCTATCATTATAGATATAGATGAGTCATTTTGGAGCATCCTGAAGGATTTTTGATGTTCTAGACGAAAATCAAATCACACCCAAAACCATCACCTGATCCTTCCCAACCCCCAAAATCGATCAAGACTTCAAAATAGATACTTGACATGTACTAGAAAAAGATACTCCTAATCAAGATCTATCATTATAGATATAGATGAGTCATTTTGGAGCATCCTGAAGGATTTTTGATGTTCTAGACGAAAATCAAATCACACCCAAAACCATCACCTGATCCTTCCCAACCCCCAAAATCGATCAAGACTTCAAAATAGATACTTGACATGTACTAGAAAAAGATACTCCTAATCAAGATCTATCATTATAGATATAGATGAGTCATTTTGGAGCATCCTGAAGGATTTTTGATGTTCTAGACGAAAATCAAATCACACCCAAAACCATCACCTGATCTTTCCCAACCCCCAAAATCGATCAAGACTTCAAAATAGATACTTGACATGTACTAGAAAAAGATACTCCTAATCAAGATCTATCATTATAGATATAGATGAGTCATTTTGGAGCATCCTGAAGGATTTTTGATGTTCTAGACGAAAATCAAATCACACCCAAAACCATCACCTGATCCTTCCCAACCCCCAAAATCGATCAAGATTTCAAAATAGATACTTGACATGTACTAGAAAAAGATACTCCTAATCAAGATCTATCATTATAGATATAGATGAGTCATTTTGGAGCATCCTGAAGGATTTTTGATGTTCTAGACGAAAATCAAATCACACCCAAAACCATCACCTGATCCTTCCCAAACCCCAAAATCGATCAAGACTTCAAAATAGATACTTGACATGTACTAGAAAAAGATACTCCTAATCAAGATCTATCATTATAGATATAGATGAGTCATTTTGGAGCATCCTGAAGGATTTTTGATGTTCTAGACGAAAATCAAATCACACCCAAAACCATCACCTGATCCTTCCCAACCCCCAAAATCGATCAAGACTTCAAAATAGATACTTGACATGTACTAGAAAAAGATACTCCTAATCAAGATCTATAATTATAGATATAGATGAGTCATTTTGTAGCATCCTGAAGGATTTTTGATGTTCTAGACGAAAATCAAATCACACCCAAAACCATCACCTGATCCTTTCCAACCCCCAAAATCGATCAAGACTTCAAAATAGATACTTGACATGTACTAGAAAAAGATACTCCTAATCAAGATCTATCATTATAGATATAGATGAGTCATTTTGGAGCATCCTGAAGGATTTTTGATGTTCTAGACGAAAATCAAATCACACCCAAAACCATCACCTGATCCTTGCCAACCCCCAAAATCGATCAAGACTTCAAAATAGATACTTGACATGTACTAGAAAAAGATACTCCTAATCAAGATCTATCATTATAGATATAGATGAGTCATTTTGGAGCATCCTGAAGGATTTTTGATGTTCTAGACGAAAATCAAATCACACCCAAAACCATCACCTGATCCTTCCCAACCCCCAAAATCGATCAAGACTTCAAAATAGATACTTGACATGTACTAGAAAAAGATACTCCTAATCAAGATCTATCATTATAGATATAGATGAGTCATTTTGGAGCATCCTGAAGGATTTTTGATGTTCTAGACGAAAATCAAATCACACCCAAAACCATCACCTGATCCTTCCCAACCCCAAAATCGATCAAGACTTCAAAATAGATACTTGACATGTACTAGAAAAAGATACTCCTAATCAAGATCTATCATTATAGATATAGATGAGTCATTTTGGAGCATCCTGAAGGATTTTTGATGTTCTAGACGAAAATCAAATCACACCCAAAACCATCACCTGATCCTTCCCAACCCTCAAAATCGATCAAGACTTCAAAATAGATACTTGACATGTACTAGAAAAAGATACTCCTAATCAAGATCTATCATTATAGATATAGATGAGTCATTTTGGAGCATCCTGAAGGATTTTTGATGTTCTAGACGAAAATCAAATCACACCCAAAACCATCACCTGATCCTTCCCAACTCCCAAAATCGATCAAGACTTCAAAATAGATACTTGACATGTACTAGAAAAAGATACTCCTAATCAAGATCTATCATGATAGATATAGATGAGTCATTTTGGAGCATCCTGAAGGATTTTTGATGTTCTAGACGAAAATCAAATCACACCCAAAACCATCACCTGATCCTTCCCAACCCCCAAAATCGATCAAGACTTCAAAATAGATACTTGACATGTACTAGAAAAAGATACTCCTAATCAAGATCTATCATTATAGATATAGATGAGTCATTTTGGAGCATCCTGAAGGATTTTTGATGTTCTAGACGAAAATCAAATCACACCCAAAACCATCACCTGATCCTTCCCAACCCCCAAAATCGATCAAGACTTAAAAATAGATACTTGACATGTACTAGAAAAAGATACTCCTAATCAAGATCTATCATTATAGATATAGATGAGTCATTTTGGAGCATCCTGAAAGATTTTTGATGTTCTAGACGAAAATCAAATCACACCCAAAACCATCACCTGATCCTTCCCAACCCCCAAAATCGAACAAGACTTCAAAATAGATACTTGACATGTACTAGAAAAAGATACTCCTAATCAAGATCTATCATTATAGATATAGATGAGTCATTTTGGAGCATCCTGAAGGATTTTTGATGTTCTAGACGAAAATCAAATCACACCCAAAACCATCACCTGATCCTTCCCAACCCCCAAAATCGATCAAGACTTCAAAATAGATACTTGACATGTACTAGAAAAAGATACTCCTAATCAAGATCTATCATTATAGATATAGATGAGTCATTTTGGAGCATCCTGAAGGATTTTTGATGTTCTAGACGAAAATCAAATCACACCCAAAACCATCACCTGATCCTTCCCAACCCCCAAAATCGATCAAGACTTCAAAATAGATACTTGACATGTACTAGAAAAAAGATACTCCTAATCAAGATCTATCATTATAGATATAGATGAGTCATTTTGGAGCATCCTGAAGGATTTTTGATGTTCTAGACGAAAATCAAATCACACCCAAAACCATCACCTGATCCTTCCCAACCCCCAAAATCGATCAAGACTTCAAAATAGATACTTGACATGTACTAGAAAAAGATACTCCTAATCAAGATCTATCATTATAGATATAGATGAGTCATTTTGGAGCATCCTGAAGGATTTTTGATGTTCTAGACGAAAATCAAATCACACCCAAAACCATCACCTGATCCTTCCCAACCCCCAAAATCGATCAAGACTTCAAAATAGATACTTGACATGTACTAGAAAAAGATACTCCTAATCAAGATCTATCATTATAGATATAGATGAGTCATTTTGGAGCATCCTGAAGGATTTTTGATGTTCTAGACGAAAATCAAATCACACCCAAAACCATCACCTGATCCTTCCCAACCCCCAAAATCGATCAAGACTTCAAAATAGATACTTGACATGTACTAGAAAAAGATACTCCTAATCAAGATCTATCATTATAGATATAGATGAGTCATTTTGGAGCATCCTGAAGGATTTTTGATGTTCTAGACGAAAATCAAATCACACCCAAAACCATCACCTGATCCTTCCCAACCCCCAAAATCGATCAAGACTTCAAAATAGATACTTGACATGTACAAGAAAAAGATACTCCTAATCAAGATCTATCATTATAGATATAGATGAGTCATTTTGGAGCATCCTGAAGGATTTTTGATGTTCTAGACGAAAATCAAATCACACCCAAAACCATCACCTGATCCTTCCCAACCCCCAAAATCGATCAAGACTTCAAAATAGATACTTGACATGTACTAGAAAAAGATACTCCTAATCAAGATCTATCATTATAGATATAGATGAGTCATTTTGGAGCATCCTGAAGGATTTTTGATGTTCTAGACGAAAATCAAATCACACCCAAAACCATCACCTGATCCTTCCCAACCCCCAAAATCGATCAAGACTTCAAAATAGACACTTGACATGTACTAGAAAAAGATACTCCTAATCAAGATCTATCATTATAGATATAGATGAGTCATTTTGGAGCATCCTGAAGGATTTTTGATGTTCTAGACGAAAATCAAATCACACCCAAAACCATCACCTGATCCTTCCCAACCCCCAAAATCGATCAAGACTTCAAAATAGATACTTGACATGTACTAGAAAAAGATACTCCTAATCAAGATCTATCATTATAGATATAGATGAGTCATTTTGGAGCATCCTGAAGGATTTTTGATGTTCTAGACGAAAATCAAATCACACCCAAAACCATCACCTGATCCTTCCCAACCCCCAAAATCGATCAAGACTTCAAAATAGATACTTGACATGTACTAGAAAAAGATACTCCTAATCAAGATCTATCATTATAGATATAGATGAGTCATTTTGGAGCATCCTGAAGGATTTTTGATGTTCTAGACGAAAATCAAATCACACCCAAAACCATCACCTGATCCTTCCCAACCCCCAAAATCGATCAAGACTTCAAAATAGATACTTGACATGTACTAGAAAAAGATACTCCTAATCAAGATCTATCATTATAGATATAGATGAGTCATTTTGGAGCATCCTGAAGGATTTTTGATGTTCTAGACGAAAATCAAATCACACCCAAAACCATCACCTGATCCTTCCCAACCCCCAAAATCGATCAAGACTTCAAAATAGATACTTGACATGTACTAGAAAAAGATACTCCTAATCAAGATCTATCATTATAGATATAGATGAGTCATTTTGGAGCATCCTGAAGGATTTTTGATGTTCTAGACGAAAATCAAATCACACCCAAAACCATCACCTGATCCTTCCCAACCCCCAAAATCGATCAAGACTTCAAAATAGATACTTGACATGTACTAGAAAAAGATACTCCTAATCAAGATCTATCATTATAGATATAGATGAGTCATTTTGGAGCATCCTGAAGGATTTTTGATATTCTAGACGAAAATCAAATCACACCCAAAACCATCACCTGATCCTTCCCAACCCCCAAAATCGATCAAGACTTCAAAATAGATACTTGACATGTACTAGAAAAAGATACTCCTAATCAAGATCTATCATTATAGATATAGATGAGTCATTTTGGAGCATCCTGAAGGATTTTTGATGTTCTAGACGAAAATCAAATCACACCCAAAACCATCACCTGATCCTTCCCAACCCCCAAAATCGATCAAGACTTCAAAATAGATACTTGACATGTACTAGAAAAAGATACTCCTAATCAAGATCTATCATTATAGATATAGATGAGTCATTTTGGAGCATCCTGAAGGATTTTTGATGTTCTAGACGAAAATCAAATCACACCCAAAACCATCACCTGATCCTTCCCAACCCCCAAAATCGATCAAGACTTCAAAATAGATACTTGACATGTACTAGAAAAAGATACTCCTAATCAAGATCTATCATTATAGATATAGATGAGTCATTTTGGAGCATCCTGAAGGATTTTTGATGTTCTAGACGAAAATCAAATCACACCCAAAACCATCACCTGATCCTTCCCAACCCCCAAAATCGATCAAGACTTCAAAATAGATACTTGACATGTACTAGAAAAAGATACTCCTAATCAAGATCTATCATTATAGATATAGATGAGTCATTTTGGAGCATCCTGAAGGATTTTTGATGTTCTAGACGAAAATCAAATCACACCCAAAACCATCACCTGATCCTTCCCAACCCCCAAAATCGATCAAGACTTCAAAATAGATACTTGACATGTACTAGAAAAAGATACTCCTAATCAAGATCTATCATTATAGATATAGATGAGTCATTTTGGAGCATCCTGAAGGATTTTTGATGTTCTAGACGAAAATCAAATCACACCCAAAACCATCACCTGATCCTTCCCAACCCCCAAAATCGATCAAGACTTCAAAATAGATACTTGACATGTACTAGAAAAAGATACTCCTAATCAAGATCTATCATTATAGATATAGATGAGTCATTTTGGAGCATCCTGAAGGATTTTTGATGTTCTAGACGAAAATCAAATCACACCCAAAACCATCACCTGATCCTTCCCAACCCCCAAAATCGATCAAGACTTCAAAATAGATACTTGACATGTACTAGAAAAAGATACTCCTAATCAAGATCTATCATTATAGATATAGATGAGTCATTTTGGAGCATCCTGAAGGATTTTTGATGTTCTAGACGAAAATCAAATCACACCCAAAACCATCACCTGATCCTTCCCAACCCCCAAAATCGATCAAGACTTCAAAATAGATACTTGACATGTACTAGAAAAAGATACTCCTAATCAAGATCTATCATTATAGATATAGATGAGTCATTTTGGAGCATCCTGAAGGATTTTTGATGTTCTAGACGAAAATCAAATCACACCCAAAACCATCACCTGATCCTTCCCAACCCCCAAAATCGATCAAGACTTCAAAATAGATACTTGACATGTACTAGAAAAAGATACTCCTAATCAAGATCTATCATTATAGATATAGATGAGTCATTTTGGAGCATCCTGAAGGATTTTTGATGTTCTAGACGAAAATCAAATCACACCCAAAACCATCACCTGATCCTTCCCAACCCCCAAAATCGATCAAGACTTCAAAATAGATACTTGACATGTACTCAGAAAAAGATACTCCTAATCAAGATCTATCATTATAGATATAGATGAGTCATTTTGGAGCATCCTGAAGGATTTTTGATGTTCTAGACGAAAATCAAATCACACCCAAAACCATCACCTGATCCTTCCCAACCCCCAAAATCGATCAAGACTTCA
>NW_026605621.1:0-26000 GCF_945859685.1 Eupeodes corollae | reverse complement strand
TCGATTTAAAATAATTTCTTTAAAATCTTTCAGAATATTACTCTGTCTTCATAAACAAAAATACACATTCTCAAACCGTAACCGAATATTCAAAATCTATGGATTCAATTTAAATACAATTTTTAACTTTGAGATACTCGTTTCTCCATCAAATAATGCTCAAACGGCTTTAAAGTAAAAATTCAATATAAATAATGGAAACGTAGAACGTATCTTAATCTCTTCTAATTTGTTTTCCCATATCCATGCAACACGACTGCTTAGGTCTTATAGGAAGGGTTAAGTTATAAAGGAAAACGTATCTATATGAAAAAGAAACAAAGTGATGATGAATAGAGTACGAGTTACGAGCATACGAGGTACCATTCCAATCAATATGAAAGCTCCTTCCATCAAAACTCGACGTTCATCTCTTGAATGTTTTTTTCCATGCAAGGGTTTTAATAAAACTTGAAAAACAAAATTACCATATACTCGAACTTGCATGATGAATTTGATTCATGAGTTGAAAAAAGGGGCTTTATTACTTTTCGAAAACAACAAAGTTTGGTAAAGCGTTTTTTTTTGGATTATTTTAGCTTTTCCTAGAGGGGATTAAGTCATTTAGGATATTAAAAAGTACAAATTCTGACCAAAATGTGACACTTAATAAAAAAGTTGCATATTTTTTTATTTCAAAGTTGAAACTTCAAGCAAGTTTTCGCCATTCCATTTGCACTTCCCTGTTTGATTGAATTTTCGATGTCTGAAACGATTTTTCTTAGTTAATATATTAATATCGAAGAAGACTTAAATATGTTTACCTATTTGTAGGCCTATGTAAACCATGAAATCCCTATTACAAAATATGTTATCAGAGCTACCTGTAGAAGATATCAGTGTTTATTTAAAAACCAAAAACAAAGTAAGACAATAAACAACAAAACAAAGCTCTCAAGCCCTTAGAAGGTAAAAATACCTACGCACCTTGAAAGATACGATTATTCTAAACAAGATTGTATATTTGCCGACAAAATTAAATTTACATGTTTTTCTTTTCTGAGTAACAACCTTTGAACTTTCAATCGATTATATTGAGACAAAAGTAACATAGCAACACTTTAGGTGAAAATATAAAAGGTGAACGAAAATTTACCTTTAGATTACACTTTAAGAGTTAAGATAAAATAAAGGCACATCAGTTTTTCAGTAGGTTTTTGAAATAAAAAAATAATAACCATTTGTTTGCATAACTTTATAATTTTAAAAGCATAAACAATTTTGAGAGCAATCGAGGAGATAAAGGGGTGTCACAAAAGCCTTAAGCCTGTTAGGAATATGAATATGAAAAGGCAACTTCTTCAAATAATATATGTAACTGCAATGACGAACCGAATTCCGCTGTAAGGGAGATAGAACCACTCAATCTAGGCGACGCAAATAAACAATTTCGCCTACCCGATCTCGACGAAGTGAAGATACATAGCTATATCTTAACTGAAGTCCAAAAAAGCTGCTGGAGCTGAAGGGCATATCTGCCGAATTATTAAAGCAGCAGGTGATAACTTGGTAGGGTGGAACCTCGAAGTATAGTTACCCCAATACTCAAGAAAAGAGAAACTCTGCATTGCTCCAACTACAGATGCATCGGTATCCTGAACACGGCATATAAGATCCTTTCTAACGTATTATGTGAACGTCTGAACTATTTTGTCAAAAACCGGATAGATCAATATCTTTCTGGAAAGAATTGTGCAAAACTCAACCGTCAACAATAGAAGCACAATTTTCCAAACGTCCATCCAATAACTAAGATACGCCGATGATATTGACATAATTTAAAGATAATAGCGTGATGTCAGTGGAGCGTTTTGAGCATTGCGACGGAAGCAAAGAAGATGAAGGCAAGAGGCATTGAACGACGACGGACGTCTTGGAAAAACGTCACCATGAACAGCTATAACTTTAAGATTACTATCTATAAGAAACTCGTGATCCCGGTCCTCATTTATGGCGCTGAGGCCTGGTCCCTGTCAAAAAAATAAGAGACGGTCTTAGGATGCTTTGAGAGTCGATTTGTTTTTTGGGTCCGGTCTGCATAGATGGAGAAGTTAAAACGACGAACTGTACAGCGACACCAACCTGGTTAACACAATAAAAAGCCAACGACTTATATGGCTAGGTCATGTAGACCGAATTGACATCAATGCTCTAGCCCAGAAGGTTTTCGATTTCAATCTCGAGTGAAGGCACAGTAGAAAAAAGACACGGCTCAGGTGGCGCACACTGGTGTTAGAAGACCTCAACCAACTTGGCGTACGAAACTGGAAACAGCTATCTAGGCATCGAGCTGGCTGAAGACTTATGTTGGTAAATACCCAGTACCGCTGCGAACTGTAGCGCCACTTAAAGTTAGCAACCAAAGAATAATCTCGCCATTGTCGATGGTACATAGAGCCGCCAAAGCTCAAAATCCACACAAAAATATAATGCTATAGCCCAAAGTCATTTTCAGGTTCCGGGTCAGTTCCCATCGCTGCCGGACCAAGTCAATATGAAGATTTCGCTAAGTTATGGTCTAGTCTAGGAAATATCAAGTTCTATAAAAATAGATATCATTTAACAAACCAGTGGACTCAAATGTATCGACCTTATTGATCATTCCAGTCCATTCATGGTAATGCACTCTGTTCCTAGGTACTTTGACAGATGTAGTTTCAGGAAAATTCCCGCTATCAATTTTCAAAGTTTAGAAGTCAATATTGGCAATTTTGTCCGTTTAAGAACTTACTACCGTATATCGATTTCATCTCATCCCTTAACAAGCGACAATTTTGATTTCGCACCGATTCTGCGAATGCAATAAAATTCAAAAAAGTTTAGAAATTCCATATCGTATAGAAACGTGTATTTGCAGAGTGTAGTCTCAATGGCATACCAGGAATTCAATCAATTTAAGTTCTCCGGGCTTGAATTTGTGTTTATAATAAAATTTGTTTTCGTTTATCTTTTTTCACATGAATTGTAATCTATGCAAACATTAAAAAAATATCTTTTACTAAGTACTCGTATACTGTTTTCTAAATATGTATGTGGGAAGCCACATTGCTAGAAAACTTAAAAAAAACATATATGAGTTACGAGTATCCACAATATTAAAAAAAATTATTTTACAAAAATGATACAGACATTTAGTGTTTTGTTTTCGTTGCTGCAACTAACCTATTAGAATATTTATTGTGATTCAGTATATTTTTATATTAAACTATAGGTCCCTTTGTAATTTATTGAATTTAATACTAAAATGTGAACTGGTCTTTTGAATATAACCTGGGGCACAGTATCCATATTTTTAACAATACAAATATCGTTAATTGAGTTGAAAGCTTGTTAAATTTCATTTGATAGATTGGAAGAGCAGATGGTGCAAATGCAATAAATTCAAAATAAAAATAATTGCATTAAACATTTAAGTTGAGTTTTCCCTTGTTTTTCATGATACCACACGACCTCTACATTACAATATAGATTTCAGTCTCCAATAAATTCTTTTTGTTAACATGGACAGGTCATGAACAAATATAGCTACTCGGATATGCAACACGGGAAATTGCACATGACAATAACAAACTTTATAAAATATAAAAAGATACAAAAGAAAAATTTACTTTCCTATAGTTGATCGATAAATTCTCCTTGTAAATCAGTACAGCTGTTGCAAGGTAAAAAAGTACGTATTGTACGTATATGTTCATAATTATTTTTGTATACTTATTCGTAGAACCGATGTATTTTTAAACAAAATTCCATTACATCAGACAATAATTTAAGTCCTTCCGACAAACCGAGAAAATGTACATAAATCGGGTGTTATTCTAAAAGCTTGAAAACTACTTCCAAATTCCTGTATCGGAATATTGTCGGCACGCATTCTAAAGAGGTTGCGACGTTGGGGAGGTGCAAATATCAATCCTTCTTTATACTGTGGGCGCACTCAAAGGGTTATGTATATATGTATGTATATTAATAGGTTTAGAGAATACCCATGCAACACATTCTTGTAGTGCGGCTAAAAACAAAATCTCTATCCTAAACAGTAAGTCGAAAATTGGGCTCAAAGGTAAGCTAACCATAAATAAATAAATTAGGTGGTTCAACAGTATGTTAAGAACTAGGGCCTAGTGACTCACAAATCTCAACCATTCCTGTGTGCGAATATTGTCGTCAGGAATGGAGGGAATTCATAGTTGTAACCCGATTTCAGTACCCGTTACGTACACTTTAGGTGGCACAGGCAGAAATTGAAAGCAAGATCTCTGGCAGGACAGTCCTACGCACTAGCCACTGGAGCAGTACTTTTGGCGATGTCAAACAAGTGATGCACTATTTAATTCTACACAGTTTATAACTTCCCTTTGTACAATATTGTCAAGATCTGAATTAAATATGACTATCTTACGTTGTCATTTGTAGTCCGCATTAATAACATGGGTGCGAATCTAAGAACGAATATGTTTAACTAACATTTTTTAAACACGTATTTCTAATGATAGAATAAAAGTAGTACAGCAATCTTGTATCATATTTACTTTTTTACAAGATTTTCCTAACTCTATTTTTACTTATCTTTATCGTTTAAAATATGCAGTGAATTTTCTTTAAAAAATGGATTTTTATTTCCTTGTATTTATCTAATATTTTTCTTATAACATGGGTCGAATAAAATGTAGTACCTTAACAGTTAATAGGCGCTACAGTCTTGTGTGAACTAGGACTTCACCCAACTAACTTCTCCATCTAGCTCGGTCCCTAGCTAGATGTCTCCAGTTTCGCGCTCCAAGTTATGGAGGTCACTTTCCACTTGCTCTACTGCACTGTCCCGTTGGTGTGGATTCAAAGACTTTCCGGGCCGGAGCCTTCGCTTTCGCTCTACGTGACCCTGCCATCTTAGTCGTTTGACTTTTGCCCTTACGGCTAAGTCTATGTCACTGTACAGCCCGAACAGCCCGCTTTTTGCACCTTATATCAGGATGGGGAGGATAAAGGTCTTATATACGACACTTTTGTCTTTAGAGAGAAGACTTTTCCACTCAATTGCTTTTTTAGCCCAAGGAAACAGCGGTTAGCAAGAGTTATTTTTCGTTTGATCTTAGCGCTGGTGTTGTTTTCTACGTTTATAGCGGAGCCTAGGTAGACGAAGTCCTTGCAACTACATCAAAGTTAAGTCTGTTGATAGTGACGATTTGACCAAGACGTCGGTATTGTAGGTCCTTTCTTGACGACTGCATTTACTTTGTTTTGCCTTCATTAACCGTTAAACTCATTTTTGCAGCTTCTGCCTCAATATACTTACAAAAGCCTAATTGATATTACGCTGAGTTCTTCCGATTATGTCAATGCCACCAGCATATGCTAGTAATTGGACAGACTTTTGAAATTAAGTGCCTTTAGTGTTGACGTGTGACCTCGGCACTGTTCTTTCAAGTACGATGTAAAAAAAATCACATGACAGCGCATCACCTTGTCTAAAACGTTTTTTGACATCAAAAGTTTCTGTTCAGTTGTTTTCAAACTTTATGGAGCAGCGTGAATTATCCATGGTCATCCTGCACAAACGGACGAGTTTGGCAGGGATGCCAAGACTAGGAATGGCTCTATACAACTCGTCCCTTTAGATGCTGTCATATGCGACCTTGAAATCGATGAAAAGATGGTGGGTGTCGATTTGGTGTTCTTGAATTTTTCCAGGATCTGTGTTAAGACGTTCACATATTACGCAGAGAAGATTTTGTGGGCGATGTTAAGTAGACTGATTCCTTTATAGTTGGTGCAGTTTAGAGGGGCTCCTTTTTTCAGGATCGGGCAAACAATACTGAGCTTCATATCGTCGGGCATGCTTTCTTCCGACCATATGTTACAGATAAGTTGGTCATCCTCCTAACCAACTTTTCTCCATTTGCTTTAAGGAGCTCAGCATTTAAGCCATCCGTTCAAGCGGCTTTATTAGACTTCAACTTAGATATGGCAATCTTTACTTCGTCTAAGTCGATAGGACGGGATTGTTGGCTTTCGTCGTCTATGTTGAATGGATCATCCTGCCTGACAATGGAATTCAGTTCGTCATCAACTTTATACAATCTGAAGAAGTGGTCCTTCCATATCCTCAGCATTGACTGCGGTTCCATTATGAAGTTTAAACTTTCTTCTGTGCAGCCTTCGGTTCTGGGGTTTTGTACCTGTGAATTTCATTTCACCTGTTCACAAAACTTTCGAACTTCATTCCTGCTTTTATGCCTCTCAACATCTTCGACCGCACGCTTCTCATGCCAACAACAAAACTTATAGTGGAAAAAGGCAATTTTTCTTATTGACGAAGTCATTAAGTTAGAAATAGGCATGTCAGTGAACAACTTAAATGGAGATTTTCTCGAACAGATTACCTTTAACACTTAAGCATTTTTTAACTGTGTAACATGGACAACGGATGTTCAAATGGTAGACATGTGCATTCAAGAGGACACAAGCGTTCACAGGTTTTTCTCAAAACCCACCTCTGTCTATCACCTCCCCGCGGTGAACATCGGGTGCCTAGTACCTCAACTTCAGATTGGGTTCCAACGCCAGTGGAAAGTTGTTGGGGGCAGCAAACGAGAGAGGGGGGGAGAGGTGTTTCCACTAAGGCACATCTCCTTATCCAGGCGGCAGCGGACGAATTCTCGAGATGGAATCAACGGTGGCTTCTACAGTTCCAGTAAGGTTGAACTACTTAGTGAACACCTTATAGGGCTCCTTTGACATATTCGGAGCCCAGGCCTGTAAGGAGCGGTTTATCCGGCTCCCCTTCCTTGGAGTTATACTAAGGATCTGGCACTCCAGGTTGGGGGTTGTGCCGTCGGGGTGACTTTCTGGCCACGTTAAAATACCTTAAGTTTTGAAGCACCAACAAGCCTCGGATACGGACGGATTCACTGTTGACAACCCACGCAAACGAAATAAGGACAACGATCTTCGGATATGTACGTGGAATGTTAGGTCCCTTAACAGACCACGTGCAGCCGAACAATTAGCGGAAGCCCTAAACTGCTGCAAGTCAGATATTACCACCATCCAAGAAGTGCGATGGGATGGACCGTGCAAACGCAAACTAAAAGACTGCGATGTATACTACGGCGAGTGCTACCGAGAACAAAGACAGCGTCTATTTGGTTGTTGTTAGAACTAGAGTCAGGCAAAAAGTCTTGAGTTTCAAGAGTGTGAGCGAGCGCATCACAACAATTCGCACCAAGGCTTAATTTACCAACATAAGACTAACATGCGTGCATGCCCCAACAGAGGAGAAAGATGAAGACACCAAAGACATATTCTTCGAGCTCTTGGACAAGACATATGAGCAGTGCCCTGGCTATGACATTAAAATTGTATTAGGAGATTTTAATGAGAAGCTAGGAAGAGCAGACATCTTTGGTGGCATAATCAGGAGATACAGCCTGCACGACAGTACCTCCGACAACGGATTCAGGCTGGTCGATTTTGCTGCGGGGCGAGACGTTCTGGTAGCTAGTACGCAGTTCACGCATCTTAATATCCACAAGGGGACATGGAAATCTCCTGATCAATCAACCGTCAACCAGATTGACCACATTCCGATCGACGCACGACACTTCTCCAGTATCCAGGATATCCGAACATTCCGAGAGGCCAACATTGACTCGGACCACTACCTCGTTGTAGCCAAGGTACGGCTACGGATATCCCGATCCAAGCCAAAACAAGGAAGTACTGTGAGAAGATTCGACGTTAGACGGCTACAATCGCAAAAGACTGCCATGTCCTTTTCCGATCGAGTCTCTAATAACCTCTTTAAGAGTCCTATTCTTCCTGCATTAAGCATTGAAAACCAGTGGCAACATTGCCTCGCAGCCATCAGAGATGCCGCCTCTGAAGTGCTAGGTTTCACACGGCCACCACAGCGAAACCCCTGGTTTGACGACGAATGCCGGCAAGCGTACGCAGTGAAACAAGAGGCATGCAAAACGGAGCTGCACAAAAGGACTAGAGCTGCTCGCGAGCTCTACGAGCAGAAGAGGAGAGAGGAACACCGGCTTCTTAGATGGAAAAAAAGAGAGCATGAGAAGCGCGGAATGAGGTTCGTAAATTTTACCAAAAGGTAAATAAACCCTCCCAATTGAACTAGCCACGAACTGAAGCCTGTAAAGACGATCAGGGGAACATCGTAGTAGAACCGCAGTCGATGCTGAGAATATGGAAAGATCACTTCTCCAAATTATATAACGGCGATGACAAACCGAATTCCGCTGTGAGGGCGATAGAACCACTCATCCTCAGCAACGCAGATCACAACAATTCCGCCTACCCGACCTTGACGAAATGAAGATAGCTATATCTTAACTTGAGTCAAACAAAGCTGCTGGAGCTGACGGCATCGCTGCCGAACTATTCAAAGCAGCAGGCGATGACTTGGTAGGGAGCATGCACCAACTCATCTGCAAAATTTGGTCGGAAGAAAGCATGCCCGATGAGTGGAATCTCAGCATAGTGTGCCCGATACATAAGAAAGGAGACTGCGCCAACTACAGAGGCATCAGTCTCCTTAACATTGCGTATAAGATCTTCTCTGCCGTATTATGTGAACGTCTGAAGCCATTCGTCAACAACCTGATTGGTCCTTATCAGTGTGGCTTCAGACCAGGAAAGTCCACTATCGACCAAATATTCACACTACGGCAGATCTTGGAAAAGACCCAGGAGCTTCAAATCGATACCCACCACCCACAAATCGAGAATGCACGCTGCTCTATCAAGGTCGGAAAAGATCTTACCGATTCATTTAATGTCAAAAAAGTTTTTAGACAAGGCGATGCACTGCCATGCGACTTCTTCAAAATCATTCTTTAAAGAATTGTGCAAAGCTCAACCGTCAACACTAGAGGCACAATCTTTCAAAGGTCCATGCAATTACTTGGATACGCAGATGATATTGACATAATTGGAAGATAAAGGCGTGATGTCAGTGGAGCGTTGCGACAGAATCGGAGAAGATGGGCTTAGTGTTCAATGATAGCAAGAATAAGTATATGCGGTCATTGAAAAAGGACATTGAACTACGAGGTTTTTGACAAAACGTCACCATGGACAGCTATAACTTTGAAGTAGTTGGGGACTTTGTCATCGTCCATAAGATACTCATGATCCCGGTTCTCATTTATGGCGCTGAGGCCTGGACCCTGTCAAAGAAATATGAGAGTGTCTTAGGATGCTTCGAGAGAAAAATTATTCGGGTGATTTTTGGTCCCGTACGCATAGAAGGAGAATGGAGGAGAAGATATAACGACGAACTTTACGGGCTGTACAGCGACACTTACCCAGTTAGCAGAATTAAAGTCCAACGGCTTAGATAGCTAGGCCATGTAGAGCGGATAGACATCAACGCTCCAGCCCGGATGGTCTTCGAATCCAATCCCGATGGACGGCGCAGTAGAGGAAGACAGCGACTCAGGTGGCGCACCCAGGTGGGAGAGGACCTCAACGAACTTGGCATGCGAAACTGGAGACAGCTAGCTAGGGACCGAGCTGGCTGGAGACGCATGTTGGTTGAGGCCCAGGTCCGCTCGGATTAAAGCGCCACCTTAAGTAATTAAGTATTATGTTCTTGGTATAGTCCTCTGTTTAAGGTAGTACTTTGGGCCAACAGAGATCATGGAATTAAAATATAAATTATGTTTTCATATGTAAAAAATAAAGAATTAAAAATATAATGAGAGTCATATCCATTTACGCAATTCCATAGTTTTGAACTCAAGGTAGTTCATAAGAATCACCACGGGGGGGGGGGAGGTCATGACTCCTACGACCCCTCTCTGGGTCCACCATTGATTGGATTGACATAAAAAACTACCTGCGAGCTGCGCCATAGGATTAATAGAAAAAAAAATTATTTTTGTTTATTTCTATTTTTTAATATTTGTGGTTTAGCAACAGAAAAGTTCCGGGCGACTGTTGTTTATATTTAGAAAAAAAAAACGCAAACTTTTCTGTGAAAGAATTGATATAAAACTCATGCGAAGTATCTGAGAAAAATTTCTAACAAAACGATATGACATCATCTATTTAGAGGAAAGCTATATTTATAGCTCACATACAAGACCACGGGCTTAGACTGATTGTTGAAGACGAAAATTTCAAACGGACCGAGGCTAACAATGACGCATGTTGATGGTGAAAAAGGATTCGTGAAAAACCTCCATACTTTTATTCAAATCTGAAACAAAAACGGGAGAATATCACGACGACATGACCTTCGAAAATGTCTGCAAATGCATCCAAGAAAAAGTTTTTACCCACTTGGAGGAACCTTCAGTTATATTAATGGACATCACTTCGTACCACAATAAGTTAGAAGGAAAACAAATTACTTCTGCTAGAAAGAAATCTGAGATGATACAATGGCTAACCGAAAACAAAATTCCGCATACCATTGAGATGTTAAAACTAAAATAGTATGAGGTAATAAAACGACAACGAGCTACACAGATCCCAAAGCGTAAGATTGATTATATCATTCACGTCATGGGACATGAGGCTCTACGTTTACCACCCAATCATCCAGATGTCAGTCCTTATGAAAATATTTAGTCAACTGCAGTCCAGGATTTACCCTTAGGCCAACCAGGCCCAGGCCTGCGGCATCACGAAAAAAAGGGCCATAAAAGTAAGTAGAAGCAACTGAATCTGTAGGTATTGCTCATACGAGCAAAATGGATAATAGATTTTCACAAATCTTCAAATTCAGCAAACGGCAACGCTCAATTATTTTCATATATGTACCTAAAAATAAATAAATTTAATATTCAAGCAAACGGAATCTTGCTAAAGAGCAACAAAAAAAGAACCAAGAATCTTTGACGAAAAACCAAAAGATTTTAATTTTTTTACACCACTAGAAGACGATCAATATAATGGTGATAGTTTTGAGTCAGAAGAAGAAATGTCAATACCAAGTAAGGTACGATAATGAAGGTACTCCTGGAAATGTAGATGACGTTCCATCTGGATCGGACAGTATGATAAACAATGGAAAACCGGGAACTAAAACGAATGAAATAAAAGAAGCTGATGAAAATACAAATCCTGACCCTGCGCTATAAAGTAAGTTTTCCGCTGATGATATTCAATATTGGATTGTCTCTGGACCTAGCAAATGCAATGATCATAATTGTCCTTTATTTAAATCTCGATGAACATACGCAGAAGGTAAAATTAGAGTTTGCCAATCGGCTTATTATATTGGTAAAAAAGCAAATGGTGAGAAATTTCAACGTGTATGGATTTTGTTTTCCATCTCAAAAGGAGCGTTGTGTTAAGACGAAAACCAAGCTTTTATAGTCGCAAAATAAATACTTTTTTTTTATATAGCGGCTTAAAAATTCTTAAATTTATTTAGTTTATTTATATACATATTTTTATAATGTGTTTTCATATTATATTACCTTGGTTTACAATTTGTATTTTAATATTTTACTGTAAAATAATTTTACAAAAAGAAAGGTTTTTAAATATTTCAATCTCTAGTCTTTCTATTCAGATTTCGGATACAAAAATGAGGTAAAGGAAAGCGAAATAGGTTAAGTTGAGTTTTGCACATTGCAAATTGCAACAATTGCAATAAAGGTCAGGGTTGTCTTTGAAGTATTGGGTAAACTTACTGCGACAATGCAGATGTCGCTAACATACCGCCCCCAGTAAGCTGACTACAACCCGTATCTGGCTTACTCTCTTGTTCCCTGCCAGCAATGTCTAGAACTGCTAACTTCACCGAAGGCCGCTCGTACACACCATGCTCCGTTTGAACCTTTGCTCGGCGTACCTGTCCGTCCTTTGCGGTAACAACATCAACTACTCGTCCTTTTGGCCAACAGTTTCTTGGCAGTTCGTTATCTACTATGATAACCAGGTCACCCTTTGAAATTGGCTTTGTTTTGATGAACCATTTTGATCTCTTATTGAGTGTTGGTAGGAACGCTTTAACCCATTTCTTCCAAAAAATATCAGCTAACATTTGTGATTTTTTCCAACTCTTTCGCAAATCCAAATTTACCGGATCACAAGGTATTTTTAATCCATTTGAACTACCGAGAAGGAAATGGTTTGGCGTTAGCGCTTCATCATCAGTCACATCTAAGGAAACAAATGTTAAAGGTCTGGAATTTATAATATTCTCAACCTCAATAAGTGCACATCGCAAGCTTTCGTCTCCAACTTTTCTCGAAGAAAGAATTTTGTAAAGTACGGTTTTTATTGATCGTACGAGCCTTTCCCATGTGAGGAGTGGTCGGTGGATTGAAATTCCATTTTAATTCTGCTGTCACGAACTCATCAGCCACCCGACCCAAGTCAACCTGTTTTAATTCCTCTTTCAACACCTTTTCTGCGCCTCGGAAATTGGTACCATTGTCGCTATATATCTCCAAAGGTGTCCCACGACGAGCCATAAAATTCCGTAGACACATGATAAATGAATCTGTAGTCAAACTATGAGCTATTTCTACATGCACTGCTCGAATAGTTAGGCAGGTGAATAATGCACCCCATCTTTTCTCATTTCGTCTTCCTACCGTCACTATAATCGGTGCAAAAAAATCCACCCCAACGAATGTAAAAGGCCTACAAAACGCTGATAATCTAGCCTATGGTAAGTTGGCCATTTCAGGAACTTAAGGACGAGCATTCTGAATCTCAGCTCCGAAATATGAAATTTTTGACGTATTTCGTTCAAGGCCGTTTCATGATTGAGATGATGATATTTTCGGTGGTAATCGTCAACTACCAAGCTAGTTATGCAATGCGTCTTAGGTAAAATAATTGGTGTTTTACAGTCTATATTTACGAAGTCGGCGAAAGCAGTGCGTCCTTGCATTCTCAATACTCCGTTTTCGTCCAAAAACGGAGAGAGTTTTCTGAGGGGGCTGCTACTGGAAAAGGTGACGTTTTTCTCATAGTTCGGTGTTTTAGATTTTGTATTTCCTCAAAATAAACTTCTGATTGAGCTTGCCGAAAAAGTAGCATTTGTGATTTTTTGATTGCGTTTGACGATAAAACAAAATCGTGAAGTTTGCTCCAGGACTGCATTTCAGGATTTCTTTGCTTTAAAATATTTTCACTTTTTCCTATAGATTTCTTCGCTTTTCTTCTACCTTTTTTTTTAATCGTTCAACATACATGAAGACATACGCCATAGAACGCCATAATTTTCCCCAACTTCCAAAACGACTCACCTCAATTAATTTACATGAGTTTTTAATTGCATTAATTTGCAGCAAATAAGGTCTATATTCACTTCTGTCTATTGTTTCTATTTGTGGCATTTGTGGCCATTCACTTTGATTTTTGTGAAGAAAAGCAGGTCCTTTGAACCATTCATCGGATGAATCCCAGTTGGGATCTGAATTCCATTTTGTTGCCTTATCTGCCACATTCATTTTGGAGGGAATCCACTTCCAGTCCAAAACACTAGAAGACTCCAAAATTTCACCTACTCGGTACATAACGAACTGTTGAAAATTTCGAGGGTCAGTACGAAGCCACGACAGCACGGTCCTTGAATCACACCATAAAAATTTCTGACTTAGGGAAAAACGATGTGCGTTACATATCGAATTCATAAGTCTCACCCCTAGAACAGCAGCCTGCAATTCTAACCTCGGAATTGATAATGGTCGCCTTGGAGCAACTTTGGTTTTAGCGCTTACTATGGCCGTTTCGATTTTATTTTCGTATTCAACGCGAAAGTAAGACACGGCAGCATATGCATTCTCGCTTGCATCGACGAATGTGTGAAGTTGAATTGACGTTTTAGTTTGGTTCAAGTTCAGAGAATAACATCTTGGAATCTGGAGTTCAGCAACTTGAGGCAACAACATCTGCCACCTCAACCATCTTTCATATAAAGCTTCAGGTAACTCATCATCCCAACCTAATTCTGAACGCCAAATATCTTGTAGGAGCACCTTTACAAAAACAAGAAAGTGAGAAAGAAATCCCAGTGGATCGAATATCGACATCAATATTTTAAGAACTTCACGTTTTGTTGGCACTTTATTTTCAATAATAACTTTTCTGTTAAGGCTATACAAGTTTAAAACATAAGTAAACGTGTCAGACGATGTATTCCAATGCATGCCTAAAACCTTTTCGGTTGCCACCATGTTTGTATCATGCATTCCAAAAACCTTTGAGGAAGCTGTTGATTTCGTTTGCGTTCCATCTTCTTTCAGCGCTTCAAGGACGGTGGTAGAATTCGACATCCAATTCCTTATATGGAAGCCGGCATCTGCATGTATAGATTTAACGTCTCTAGCCAGTTGAATGATGTCATCTATGGAATCCATACTATCGATGAAGTCGTCTACATAATGATGTTGTAATATAGCCTCCACGGCTCTTGATTTTGTTCTTGAAAAACGCAATGCATTTTGATTTTTTACATAATGAGCAATGCACGGTGAACAGCTAGCACCAAACGTCAAAACTTGCATCTCATACACACTAGGAGCACGCATTGCTTTATTGTCCCTCCACAAAAAACGTTGAACCGACCTGTCTTCTTTGCGCACTGACACCTGATGAAACATTTCGGCTATGTCGCCACAAATTGCGAACCTTCCACAACGGAAACCATATAGGACGTTTGTGATTGGTACTAATTGGTCTGGCCCTTTCAAGAGAAAATCGTTAAGTGAAACACCGTCACATTTCGCAGCTGCATCCCACACGAGCCTTACCTTTGATGGTTTATTCGGATTTCTCACTATAAAAATTGGTAAGTACCAAACACGGCGATTCACTTTTAACTCATCATCGGACAATTTTTTTGCATAATTTTTGCTTACTAAATTCAAAATCTGCTCATTTAAATTTTCACTCAGCCGAACATCCTTTTGAATTTTTCGATCTAGTATTTGAAAACGATTAAACGCCATGGAATAGCTGTCAGGCAAATTGAATTTATCGTACTTCCAAAGAAGACCGACTTCATATTTTTTTTCGATACGAACACACGTTTCTTCAAGAATTCTGATGGCCTTTTTTTCTTCTGTGGATACCATTTGAAGCGTTGGAATGCGTACACCGATGTTTTCAATTGAAAAGAAGTTTTCTACAAGTTGATGAAGCTCTGTATCATTTCAAATTCAGTGTTTTTAAAATTAGTTTGTATGTCTTTTTCAGGGCCATGAACACACCAACCTAGGCGCGTTTTAGTCACCATTGGTTCGGACCAGTTGCCTTCAAACACTCTCATTGATACGCCAAGTTTCCAATTGTCCATTCCAATAAGAATTCTTGGTTGAGCCATGTCATACGAAGGAATTGGCAAACCTTTCATGTACGAATAACGATTTTGCATAATATGACTCGATACGGATTGTTTTGGTAGCCCTAAATTGTTTACGGTGCGAACGTTGTGGAGGGTGAATCTCTGGCATCCTTCAGAGGAACCTGATATGCCCAATGTGACGATACGTGAGTTTTCTTCAACGCGTGTAGTTTCGGAAGTCCACTTTAAACAAAGATTTTCGGACCTCCCTGATGCAAGGTCCAGGTTACAAGCGAGTTCATCGTCAATCAACGTCAGGGATGAGCCTCCGTCCAGGAAAGCAAAGGTGTTACATGTTTTATTGATTCCATAAAGCTTCACTGGAATAATTCTAAAAAGTATATTGTTTTGTATATTATCGTCGCAGCGGTTGTAATGGCATCCTAAAGTTGAGCCAATTTGCATCCTGGGGGGAGTACTATCAGCAGCTGAATTATGTAAAAGCTTGTGATGTTTTCTTGTGCATCCCTCCACTCCACACAATAGTGTTGATCGACATCGCGCGTGAGGGTGTTTTTTTAAGCACGTGTGACATAAATTGTTCTTTTTTACGGCATTCCATCTTTCAGAACGTCCATATCGTTTGAATTCGTAGCAGAAATCCAATGGATGGAAATCGTTACAGACATAACATTTTCTCGTGCTACTTTCACGATCTATGTTTGATGTAGGTGCTTTGACTACGTCGTGAGTGAAGAAGTGATTACTACGTCGTTCCAGTTTGTCTGTGCGCACGATTGGCGTTGTGACGGTACAAGCAGCTTCCGCAATTTCGCTTAACCAATTTGAAAACTCTGGCAGTGTGGGTGATTGTAAATCTTTTGAAAATAGGGCCCAGTTCAACAAAAGATGTGGAGTAAGCTTATCAACAAATTCCTTGAGAAGCGTGGGGTTGTTCAAGTGGGCTGTCATCTGTGATGCTTCCATTACGGCACACACATTTTGGATCGCGAGCGCATATTCTATAAGCGTTTCCATTTTATCAGCTTTAGGAGGTGCTTGGTTTTTTGCTTTGGCAATCATGGCGTGAAGTACGTGCTCTGGTCTACCGAAACGCATTCTAAGAGTTTTAATTATATCTGGCACCATCGATGGCAATAAGATATCACTTGTCGAGTCGCTAACTGAGATGGTAAAAGCGTATTTTGTTGAGGTTCGGAATAGGTAGGGTGAATTTGACCACTTGGTGTAGGGTTTTCTACTTGTAATGGAACAAGGTTGCTTGGGTTGGGCTGCTTTTGAGGAACGATAACAGGTTTTGGTTGTATTTTTTCTTTAGCAAGGGTGTTAGCTGCACCAGAGACTGGGATATTAGCTGGGGTATCTTGGACCCATTTTTCTGTTAATTGGCTACGATCTACCGACTTACCTTGGATGTTTTCTTCATCTGAACTGCTTAGTTCTTCGAGAATTTTGTACTTATCTGTTAAGTACTTTTGTAAGTTTGCTTCTCGAAGGACTTTTTCTTCTTCGAGTCTTTTCAAGAGAAGATCTCTTCTTTCCCGGGATTTGGATGTTTCCTTGGACGCCACAGTGGAGATGATGGAACGAGCAGGTGAATGGTGGCTTGATGACCTTTGACAGGCTTCGCATACCCAACTTCTGTCGTTAACAGAAGAACCGATGTTGACGCATTGGAAATGAAACCATGTGGAGCATTTGTCGCAAGCTACCATTTCAGGAATGTCGGGCTCACGGCAGAGCTTACAACTATTACCAGCAATTGGCGTTGATGTTGATTTTGGAGCAGATTTGCTCGACATAACTTGTATAATCAGTCAAGAATTTTTAAGAAATGTTAAGACGAAAACCAAGCTTTTATAGTCGCAAAATAAATACTTTTTTTTTTATATAGCGGCTTAAAAATTGTGAAATTTATTTAGTTTATTTATATACATATTTTTATAATGTGTTTTCATATTATATTACCTTGGTTTACAATTTGTATTTTAATATTTTACTGTAAAATAATTTTACAAAAAGAAAGGTTTTTAAATATTTCAATCTCTAGTCATTCTATTCAGATTTCGGATACAAAAATGAGGTAAAGGAAAGCGAAATAGGTTAAGTTGAGTTTTGCACATTGCAAATTGCAACAATTGCAATAAAGGTCAGGGTTGTCTTTGAAGTATTGGGTAAACTTACTGCGACAATGCAGATGTCGCTAACAGTTGTTATGCTTTTATTGTAAGCTGTTTGCTGATCAAGTAGGCCAGGAATAACTTTTATAAATCGTGATTGGAAAAACAAGTATTATATAGATAATCATCAATATCATTAATATCCCCAATCAAAATTAAATTACAAGTCTTATTTATGCACAGAATTTGACTGAGTTCCTCTATAAACAAACTTTTACTAAACGCGTGCAATCTGTAGAAACATAACATTGTATAGTTTTCGTTTTGATAGCAAAACGACAACTTTACAACATCCGCGCTGCAAATGTCGATTTTTAAGAATTGGTGAACAAAATTTTCACCAATGTAAACTGCAACACCACCTGGCGAATAAGATTCATTGCAACAACTAAAAATCGCATAACCCGGTATATTATAAAGGCTTATTTCACTCTCATAAACCCAAATCTCTGTAAGAACTATTATAGCTGGCAATTTTTTAAAAGATTCAATGTGAGCAAGGAAATTAGAAAAAAAAATTCTGAGACTACGGATGTTTTGTTGTATACAAAAGGAATCATCTATAAAACTACTAAAAACTGGCACTTCACAAATACTTTGAACTGAATAAGGAATAGGATTAACAATACTCATATTTTATCAAAATCAGAAATATAATTAATTCTTACAGAATTGTCACCCTCACTCCTCCTCATAAAAATATTTTCATTCCTAGTCCAAACGTATTTGACTCCTTTCGTAGTTTTTAGGGCTAGCGCAGTATTTAGAAGTTGACGCCTCTGATGAGTTAAGCAATCGTTTATGTATACTTTCTCCGGTTTACCTTATGCTCCGAATATTTTTGTTGTTAGTTGTTCTCTTTTCTCTCTCTTGGTTTTCATAATTTTCTCTTTCAAGTGATGAGAAACAAATTTGACATGCAGAAATTGGTGCTCTTCATGTCGCCATTCGCATGAGAATTGCCTTTTTTAATTTTTTTGACAAAACATTGGTCGATGTCAGGCTCATTTACGTTAATATTCAATGCATTGCGAATCATACCAACTGCAAGATCGATGTGTGGTGTGTCTTTGTTTATAATTGGAACATTATATACTTCAATGCTGTTAGATAGAAGTTGTTGTTCTAGGTAGTCTACCTTTTGTTCCAGTGTGACAATTTTTGTTTCATTTTCCTTAATTTTGGCAACCATTTCATCAATTTGTGCTTTGTGGTAGTTCTTTAGTTGCACAATTTCAGCATAAACCATGTCCAGGGTAACGGCGACAGGTAGTGCATCGATCGGTTGAATGTTGTTGCTTATACAAGTGTTGTAGATAGTGGTAGAAAAAGTGGTGGTGGTGACGGGGGCGGCTAATGTGGCTGCGGTGGCGATGATGGTGGCAGTAGAAGCAGAAGCATCAATGCAGGATGATTTGGAGAAGATGGCAGCCGTAGTAGGAAGGGTGGTGACAGTGGCAGTTGAGGTAGTGGTGGGTGTAATAAGCTAGCTAATGTACACATACCTTAATGTAAAATAGTTAAGATTAAGAATGCAAGCATAATGTTAAGATTAAGAACGCAAACATAATGTATTCCTACACCTGAAAGAAGAAACTACTTTCTTGCTCTTGTCTGGATTAAGATCATTCTATTCTCGACCGCTGTTAAGATAAGATAACCTCATATAATAAATTTGTATTTTATAATTAAATTATTAGTGTTTTATTTCATTAACAATTAACATAATTGTTACATGGTGTCAAAAGTGGGATACATACAAAAAAAAAACACTCAATAACAACAGCAACTACCGGAGGAGTATTAAACAAACAAAAGAAAAAGTATCGCGTCGCTGTAGGTACGTGTATTTTTTTTGTTACTTGGAAATCAACTTCTAGAATCAATGACGTCATCTGACCGCGTGCCTGCTGAGCTAGATTGCTCACATTTGGGGAAACAGTGGCCAAGCTGGAAACGTACATTTCTAATGTACATGATGGCCACAGGAAAAAACGAGGAAAGCGAAACAAAAAAAAAAATTGCAACATTCCTATGGCTTATAGGTCCAGCTGCAATGGAAATTTATACCACGTTGTTCCCAAATGATGGCACAACTGATGGAATACTGGGAAATCAAAATGCTGTGGCTCCAGGAAACGAACAAGCAGGCGAAGGCGATAATCAAGCAGAAGAGCGACAGTCACGCACACTTGAGGAAATCATAATTGCTTTCGACCGCTACTGCATTCCAAAAAAAATGTAACAATGGAGACATTCAAGTTCAACCAAATATTGCAGAAAGAGAAGCAGTCATTCACTGACTTCGAAACTGAAATCAGGAAACAAATTCAGTTCTGCGAATTTGGTTGTGCTTGTGGTGTCTCCTACGAAGAAAAAATGATAAAGGACAGAATCATCATCGGGGTCTATGACAAAAAGCTGCAGCTTAAGCTCCTGGATGGGAGGGATGAATCACTGCAAAACGTGATTTCAGTTTGCAAGGCGTTCGAGGCAGCAAATGCTAACAAAGTCTTGCTTGATAGAGGTGCCATCGCTCAAAAGGCATACAGTGTGGAACAACAACAAATCAGCGCTATAAATCGACGATGCTACAACTGTGGGGACGACTTCACTCCTTCACATCTTAGAAGCTGCAAAGCAAACGGGGTAACTTGTCGATGTTGTGGAAAGCAGGGGCACTATCAAAGGTTGTGCAAATCAAAAGGAAAACAAGGGGAGCAAACTGGATATCATAAGGAAAACAAAAAGCCAGACAACTACAATAAAGGAAAGCCTTCGGTTCACTCTTTGCAATACTGGGGTGACTCATCAGGTAAATTACAAAGCAATGTTTTTGATAGTTCTTATTATTTAAATGAAAAATGTCACTATAGAATAAATTCGAATATCTTTGGAAAAAAAGAGCAATGGAAAAAAACATTCTTGATAGGGAATGAACACATCACCTTTAAACTTGACACTGGATCTGATGTCAATTGTATACCAGTTTATTTAACAAAAAAACTTGACATTGAATTAAAGTATAAAAACGAACTTAATAATTTGCTAATCTCTGATTACAATGGTAATAAAATTAATGTATTTGACATAGTAAAGCTTTCGTGTTATGATTTGGAAAAAAAAACTGAACACTCTTCTCACTTCTATGTCGTTGATGATAGTCATGAGCCATTGCTAGGCTTGGAATCGTGTAGGGAGTTTGGGTTGGTAAAACGAATTGATGTTGACGCTGTCATGTCTTCATCACTGGCATGCACTGAATTCATAAAAACTAATGGGGATGTTTTTGGTAGTGTTGGTAAGTTTCCGGGAACCAATTCAATTAAATTGAAAGAAAATTCTAGGCCATCGTTACACTATAAGAAAAGAATACCACTTAGTCTACTAGATAAACTTAAAGCAGAAATTGAAAATATGTTGCGGGAAGGTATAATTTCTGTAGTAAATTATCCAACTGAATGGGTAAATAATCTTCAAATAGTAGAGAAACCAAATGGGAAGCTTCGGATATGCCTTGATCCAAAACCACTTAATAAATGTATTCAGCGCGAACATTTTCTAATTCCTACAATCGATGACTTTACGTCCAGGCTGGCAGGAAAACGTGTGTTTTCTGTATTGGATCTTTCTAATGGATTTTGGCATATGCAATTGGATGAAGTTAGTGCTGATCTTACAACCTTTATGACCCCATTTGGGAGATATAAGTTCAATCGTGCACCATTCGGACTTAATAATGTTCCTGAAATGTTCCAATGCAAAATGGTTCAAATATTTGGGGACATCCCAGGAACTATGATTTATTTTGATGATATAGGCATAGCTGCTGAAAATGAAAGTGAGCATGACAAAATAATGGGAATGGTACTAGAACGTGCGAGGGCTAATGGAATTAAGTTTAATCGAGAAAAAATTCAGTACAGGGCAAACCAAATTAAGTTTATGGGACATATTTTGTCATATGGGAAAATTCAACCGGAAATAAAGCATCTCGATGCAATTTTAAATATGGAAAAACCTAAATGTAAGCAAGACATTATGCGATTATTGGGTCTTTTTAAATACTTAGCAAAATTTATTCCTAATCTATCAAAGCTTACTGCCAAGTTACGTGAACTTACTTATAACAACGTTGAGTTTAAGCTTACAGCTGAACATGAGGAAGAAATAAATAAGCTATTGGGGATTATAACTTCTGATCCCGTCTTAGCAATTTATGATGCAAATAATCCTGTCGTGATACAAACAGATGCGTCCAAGGATGGATTGGGTTGTGTCTTGATGCAACTAGGGCATCCTGTCGCATTTGCATCTCGCACATTGAGTACCAGTGAACAGAAATGGTCACAAATAGAGAAGGAGCTTTTAGCTATACTATTTGCTTGTACAAAGTTCCATTTTTTTGTTTATGGACGTGAATTTACAGTTCAAAGTGACCATAAACCACTAGAAACATTAGTCCGTAGAGACATTGATGGTGTATCACCACGATTGCAACGTATGTTTATGGCACTCTTGAAATACCCTAAAATGGAAGTAGTTTACAAACCTGGCAAAGAAATGCTGGTAGCAGACTGTTTATCGCGTGCACAACTAAGTTGCTGTGGGGAAATCGAAAACTTAATGGGAATAATTCACACTGTAACTAAGTCTGCATGCCTATCGATGGCAAACTATGACCTTTACAGTTCTGTTTTAAAACGTGATGAAGAATATTCGAAAATAGTCGGATTTATTCAGAATGGTTGGCCAAATTTCCATCATCTTAGTAAGTTAGGGCAAGAACTTCATAAATATAAGTCAGAACTACATTTTGAAAATGGATTACTGTTTCGTAACCATCGTTTAGTAATTCCAACTGAATTACAGAACAAAATTGCGAAGTGGATACACGCTCCACATTTGGGGATAGAAAAAACACTTGCTCGAGCAAGAGCGCACTATTTCTGGCCAAACATGAGTGTTCACTTAAAGCAAATTGTAGAATCTTGTCAAATTTGTGAAAAATTTACGCGAAACATTCAAAAGGAAAAACTATTACAAGATGATCAACCTGAATATCCACTTCAAATCATTGCTATGGATTTATTTGAGTATGCGGGAAAAGACTTTCTGGCCATTATTGACGCATATTCATGCTTTGTAATAGTAGAAAATCTTAGTAACAAAACTTCAAGTCATATAATCGAGAAACTAAAGATTAATTTCAATAAAATAGGATACCCAACTATTATTCGTTGTGATAATAGTCCTTTTGCCTCCGGGGACTTTGAAAAATTTGCAGACAGTCACAACATAATCATGAGATTTTCAAGTCCACGGTATGCGCAAAGCAATGGGTTAGCAGAAAAGGGTGTAGCAATAGCAAAGAATATTCTTAAAAGGTGCTATGAAGCACAAGAAACAAAACATTTTCAGTATAGGTTGCTTGAGTACAATACCACGCCTGTGGCAAGCATTGGACTTGCCCCAGTTCAATTAATTTTTGGCAGAATGGTTAAAACAAGAATGCCGATCTCTAGTTCCTTACTTCACAGAAATCACATAGATGAGAAGTTTGTTCAGACCAAATTTAAAGAAAAAAGGCAAAAGCAGAAATATTATTATGACAGAAGTGCAAAATCACTTCCAGTGCTTGAGTTGGGTGATCGTGTGATTTTTAAAAAAAATTCAAAAGAATGGTATTATGGAACAATAGTTGATCATGTAAATAATCGCTCATATATTATAAAAGATAGCTTTGATAATTATTTTAGGCGTAATAGACGCTTCATTGCTAAAACTAAAAATAATAATTTTAATGTTAGCGATATGATGTATGAAGAAAACATCAAACAAAATGTAACAAATCCAGATATTTTTAAAGAAATTCAAATTGTTCCTGAAGATAGAAATAATAAAAGAAATTCTCAATCTCTAAATAAGACTAAACAAATTGAATGTAATGTGGATGATTCACAACTACCAGTTTCATTTAATAATACAAGTACATCATCAGATAATGAGTATGAAACAGCTGATAGTAGTGAATCAGAATCAAACGAAAAATGTGGTTTTGAGACACCTGAAATTGCTGTAAATAAAGATAATATACCAGTAATGGGTAATGAACAATACAGAACTAGTAGTGGAAGAACTGTACGTCCACCGCAAAGATACGGCTGGGACTGAAACCTTATATAGGTACATACATAAATGTATATATAATTTCAAAAAAAAAAAAAAAAAAAAAAAAATTATTAAAGAAAAAAGCGTGTAATAAGCTAGCTAATGTACACATACCTTAATGTAAAATAGTTAAGATTAAGAATGCAAGCATAATGTTAAGATTAAGAACGCAAACATAATGTATTCCTACACCTGAAAGAAGAAACTACTTTCTTGCTCTTGTCTGGATTAAGATCATTCTATTCTCGACCGCTGTTAAGATAAGATAACCTCATATAATAAATTTGTATTTTATAATTAAATTATTAGTGTTTTATTTCATTAACAATTAACATAATTGTTACAGTGGGAGCGGTGTTAGTGGTGGTAGTTGTAGCAACATCTACCCGATGACAGCTACATGATTACACGAAAACGAAATGACTAATTATGGTAATGCTCCCGATGTAGATTTAAGCCCGAAGGATTAGTTTACAATTTCCGCTTTTTATATTATTATCAATAAATTAAGAATACAAATGGATTCCAGAGGTCAAATATATAAAGAAATTTCTGAACAATTTGATTTTCTTCTCACAAGCAATAAAAAAGTCAACGTTTAAGCCGTTTGGTGTCAAATTATGCGAAAGATTTAAATTCAGAACTTGCTGATGAGTTAATACAATTCCATCGTTATGTGATGCATAAAAATGGCAATAATTTAAATTTTTTTAATCAAGCTTATTTATATAAGATAATGTAGGAACATAAAATTATATCAGCGTTTCCGAAAGTAGACACGGTATTACGTTTATTTTTAAGTCTGATGGTGACTAATAGTTCTGCGAAAAGATCATTTAGTCTATTAAAACGCTTCAAAAGTCCTTGCCGAACAATGATAACGCAGGAGAGACTTGATGATCTCTGCTTTGTATTCAGAGTGATTTGCTTCATGAAATAGATTTCTATGAACTTATTAAAGACCAAAGCTGCTAAAAATACAATATTTCAAGAAATAAGTAAAAATCTGTAAAAAAAAGTCGTATACATACAGTGATGGAAAAAATAATAGAAACGAATTTTATTTTTACTGATCTAGCCACATCATTGTTTTTACAGGAAATATTAACTCATGTGCCCCACTGTATATGATCGATCGAAAACGGTACTTTATTATGCTATCACTTTTAAGCACATTTCGTTGCAATAAATAATTCTTTATGGTCATTTGTTTAACGACCTCGTGTTTGTGCTGGAAAAAAAAATAGAAACGCTTTTTTGTTTAAGAAAAATTCGTGAATAAAAAGTGTTGAAATCTAAAATAAGGTGATTTAATTTGGTTATTTGAGAAAACAAAAGGTTCAAAATAGCATTTATCGCGAAATTTGTTTTCTAATTGTTATTAACACTTTCAGCATGGGCCGCGGGTTACATTGCTCAAACGAAGAACGAGAGTTGATGAAAAATCTCAAAAATGAAGGCAAATCAATGGCGGAAATTGCAGGCCTAATGAATTGTTCAAAAAAGAAAGTATTTACCGCCATTAATTTTGAACAACAACAGGAGCAGCGCGGCAGAAAGCGGGCAACCTCCAAAAGGTTCGATGCCTTATTGGTACGAGAATCGAAGAGGAATCCATTTTTATTGTCGGAGGACCTTAGGAAGGAGTTAAATGCTCCAGTCACAAGCCGGACGATTAGAAATAGGCTTATAGAAATGGACTTGAGGGCGCATTCTGCAAGGAAAGTTCCACTGCTCAGCCAAAAAAATATTAAAAATCGAATCACTTTTGCGAAGGCGAATTCAATGCGGCCAAATTGGAAAAATGTCTTGTGGTCAGATGAGACAAAGATAAATTTATTTGGATCCGATGGAAAACCAAAGGTAAGGCGCCCCAAGAACACCGCATACGATCCCAAACACACGATAAAGACCGTTAAGCATGGCGGTGGCAACATTATGCTTTGGGGATGTTTTTCGGCTTCAGGTGTGGGACCAATTTATTGGATTAAGGATGTTTTGACGGCCACAGGTTACGTTGATATCCTTAAAAATATAATGTTGCCATTTGCCGAAGAAAATATGCCGTTAGTGTGGGAGTATATGCAGGACAATGACCCCAAACACTCATCCCGACTCGCAAAACAGTGGTTCAAGGACAACAAAGTCCATCTAATGGAATGGCCGTCACAATCCCCGGACTTAAATCCCATAGAGCATCTGTGGGGAATATTAAAAAAGAGACTTGGTGGATTTAAATCCAAAAATAAAGACGAGCTGTGGGAAAAAGTGCAGGAAGAGTGGTACTCCATTGAGCCCTTCACTTGTGCCAAGTTAGT